>NC_140965.1:6075827-6200827 GCF_056783735.1 Eptatretus burgeri | reverse complement strand
GAACGGCCTTCTGTAAGAGCGCAGGGCGTGATGGGCCGAACGGCCTTCTGTGAGAGCGCAGGGCGTGACGGGCCGAACGGCCTTCTGTAAGAGCGCAGGGCGTGACGGGCCGAACGGCCTTCTGTGAGAGCGCAGGGCGTGACGGGCCGAACGGCCTTCTGTAAGAGCGCAGGGCGTGACGGGCCGAACGGCCTTCTGTGAGAGCGCAGGGCGTGACGGGCCGAACGGCCTTCTGTAAGAGCGCAGGGCGTGACGGGCCGAACGGCCTTCTGTGAGAGCGCAGGGCGTGACGGGCCGAACGGCCTTCTGGGCCGGCACGATGGCTCAGCTGGAGATACGCACACTCTGAGCTGTCCAACCTGGGTTCGAATCCAGACCCAGCAATAAAACTGTCATTCAGGTGTTTCACAGGCAGGGACGTTAAACTCGGCGTCCTGAACGCCGTCATTCCTTGGTGGACGTGAAAGATCGCATGATGTCAATCACGAATAGTGACGCAACCTGTCGCCGGCACCCTGAACGAATAAAAACATTCCTTCCCCCGCCCTGACATCCAGACCGGGAGTGGTGAGGCCACCACGATTGTAGCCTGTCTTTGGCAACACCATCTCTCTGCATGATGAATATCCTCCTTCTGCAACGTCGTTTATTGAAGAGGAACTCGTGTTATTATTAAAATCACAGCAAAAGAAGAATCAGTAACAGAACGATGGGGAATGAATCAGTAACAGAAGGATGGATGTGGAATGAATCTGCAACAGAAGGAAGGATGGGGAATGAATCTGCAACAGAAGGAAGGATGTGGAATGAATCTGCAACAGAAGGAAGGATGGGGAATGAATCAGTAACAGAAGGATGGATGTGGAATGAATCTGCAACAGAAGGAAGGATGGGGAATGAATCACAGAAGGAAGGATGGAGAATGAATGTGGAATGAATCTGCAACAGAAGGAAGGATGGAGAATGAATCTACAACAGAAGGAAGGATGAGGAATGAATCTACAACAGAAGGAAGGGGGATTGACCTGAATTTGCCAAAACGAAGGACATCAGTTGTAGTTTTCCAACTTGCATCACATCTTGCGCAGTCAGGATTTGAGTGAAAGTCCAGTTTGTGTAAATGGAGTTCGTTCATGTCGAAAGATTTTGTATTTTTGGCATGAAAACCCAAGTTTAATTTCACTCCCTCCTATTGGATTTTTCCATCTCCATCAGGACTCATTCATTCCCCTGACTCACCGTTTCCACTCTCCCTGACTGCCTGAGCTAAAGGCGAAGAGCGGAATGGATTTTAAAATGCCCTTGTAGCCCGTGTTTACCTGCAAACAAACACCTATTATTTGTTAGGCACGTGACGCACCAAGGCTATGATTGTAATAGAAACTTTCTTCGTTTCCATCTGTGACTCAAAGTGACACACGGCAGGGTTACACGACTACGATCCAATGCCTCGGTGGTTACCATCGTGTCCGCTCGTAGGGTTCATTTTGTCGGCCTTGTACATCTTTATATCATTTTGTCGGCCTTGTACATCTTTATATCATTTTGTCGGCCTTGTCCATCTTTATATCATTTTGTCGGCCTTGTCCATCTTTATATCATTTTGTCGGCCTTGTACATCTTTATATCATTTTGTCGGCCTTGTCCATCTTTATATCATTTTGTCGGCCTTGTCCATCTTTATATCATTTTGTCGGCCTTGTCCATCTTTATATCATTTTGTCAGCCTTGTACATCTTTATATCATTTTGTCAGCCTTGTCCATCTTTATATCATTTTGTCGGCCTTGTCCATCTTTATATCATTTTGTCGGCCTTGTCCATCTTTATATCATTTTGTCAGCCTTGTCCATCTTTATATCATTTTGTCAGCCTTGTCCATCTTTATATCATTTTGTCAGCCTTGTCCATCTTTATATCATTTTGTCAGCCTTGTCCATCTTTATATCATTTTGTCAGCCTTGTCCATCTTTATATCATTTTGTCGGCCTTGTACATCTTTATATCATTTTGTCGGCCTTGTCCATCTTTATATCATTTTGTCGGCCTTGTCCATCTTTATATCATTTTGTCGGCCTTGTCCATCTTTATATCATTTTGTCGGCCTTGTACATCTTTATATCATTTTGTCAGCCTTGTCCATCTTTATATTATTTTGTCAGCCTTGTCCATCTTTATATTATTTTGTCGGCCTTGTCCATCTTTATATCATTTTGTCAGCCTTGTACATCTTTATATCATTTTGTCAGCCTTGTCCATCTTTATATCATTTTGTCGGCCTTGTCCATCTTTATATCATTTTGTCGGCCTTGTCCATCTTTATATCATTTTGTCGGCCTTGTCCATCTTTATATCATTTTGTCGGCCTTGTCCATCTTTATATCATTTTGTCAGCCTTGTCCATCTTTATATCATTTTGTCGGCCTTGTACATCTTTATATCATTTTGTCGGCCTTGTACATCTTTATATCATTTTGTCAGCCTTGTCCATCTTTATATCATTTTGTCAGCCTTGTCCATCTTTATATCATTTTGTCGGCCTTGTACATCTTTATATCATTTTGTCGGCCTTGTCCATCTTTATATCATTTTGTCGGCCTTGTCCATCTTTATATCATTTTGTCGGCCTTGTCCATCTTTATATCATTTTGTCGGCCTTGTCCATCTTTATATCATTTTGTCGGCCTTGTACATCTTTATATCATTTTGTCAGCCTTGTCCATCTTTATATTATTTTGTCAGCCTTGTCCATCTTTATATTATTTTGTCGGCCTTGTCCATCTTTATATCATTTTGTCGGCCTTGTACATCTTTATATCATTTTGTCAGCCTTGTCCATCTTTATATCATTTTGTCGGCCTTGTCCATCTTTATATCATTTTGTCGGCCTTGTCCATCTTTATATCATTTTGTCGGCCTTGTCCATCTTTATATCATTTTGTCGGCCTTGTCCATCTTTATATCATTTTGTCAGCCTTGTCCATCTTTATATCATTTTGTCGGCCTTGTACATCTTTATATCATTTTGTCGGCCTTGTACATCTTTATATCATTTTGTCAGCCTTGTCCATCTTTATATCATTTTGTCAGCCTTGTCCATCTTTATATCATTTTGTCGGCCTTGTCCATCTTTATATCATTTTGTCGGCCTTGTCCATCTTTATATCATTTTGTCGGCCTTGTCCATCTTTATATCATTTTGTCGGCCTTGTCCATCTTTATATCATTTTGTCAGCCTTGTCCATCTTTATATCATTTTGTCAGCCTTGTCCATCTTTATATCATTTTGTCAGCCTTGTCCATCTTTATATCATTTTGTCAGCCTTGTCCATCTTTATATCATTTTGTCGGCCTTGTCCATCTTTATATCATTTTGTCGGCCTTGTCCATCTTTATATCATTTTGTCAGCCTTGTCCATCTTTATATCATTTTGTCGGCCTTGTCCATCTTTATATCATTTTGTCAGCCTTGTCCATCTTTATATCATTTTGTCGGCCTTGTACATCTTTATATCATTTTGTCGGCCTTGTACATCTTTATATCATTTTGTCGGCCTTGTCCATCTTTATATCATTTTGTCGGCCTTGTACATCTTTATATCATTTTGTCGGCCTTGTCCATCTTTATATCATTTTGTCGGCCTTGTACATCTTTATATCATTTTGTCGGCCTTGTCCATCTTTATATCATTTTGTCGGCGTTGTACATCTTTATATCATTTTGTCGGCCTTGTACATCTTTATATCATTTTGTCGGCCTTGTACATCTTTATATCATTTTGTCGGCCTTGTCCATCTTTATATCATTTTGTCGGCCTTGTACATCTTTATATCATTTTGTCGGCCTTGTCCATCTTTATATCATTTTGTCGGCCTTGTCCATCTTTATATCATTTTGTCGGCCTTGTCCATCTTTATATCATTTTGTCGGCCTTGTACATCTTTATATCATTTTGTCGGCCTTGTACATCTTTATATCATTTTGTCGGCCTTGTACATCTTTATATCATTTTGTCGGCCTTGTACATCTTTATATCATTTTGTCGGCCTTGTACATCTTTATATCATTTTGTCGGCCTTGTCCATCTTTATATCATTTTGTCGGCCTTGTCCATCTTTATATCATTTTGTCAGCCTTGTCCATCTTTATATCATTTTGTCAGCCTTGTCCATCTTTATATCATTTTGTCGGCCTTGTCCATCTTTATATCATTTTGTCAGCCTTATCCATCTTTATATCATTTTGTCGGCCTTATCCATCTTTATATCATTTTGTCGGCCTTGTACATCTTTATATCATTTTGTCGGCCTTGTCCATCTTTATATCATTTTGTCAGCCTTGTCCATCTTTATATCATTTTGTCGGCCTTGTACATCTTTATATCATTTTGTCGGCCTTGTACATCTTTATATCATTTTGTCGGCCTTGTCCATCTTTATATCATTTTGTCGGCCTTGTCCATCTTTATATCATTTTGTCGGCCTTATCCATCTTTATATCATTTTGTCGGCCTTGTACATCTTTATATCATTTTGTCAGCCTTGTACATCTTTATATCATTTTGTCGGCCTTGTACATCTTTATATCATTTTGTCGGCCTTGTCCATCTTTATATCATTTTGTCGGCCTTGTCCATCTTTATATCATTTTGTCGGCCTTGTCCATCTTTATATCGTTTTGTCGGCCTTGTCCATCTTTATATCATTTTGTCGGCCTTGTCCATCTTTATATCGTTTTGTCGGCCTTGTGCATCTTTATATCATTTTGTCGGCCTTGTACATCTTTATATCATTTTGTCGGCCTTGTACATCTTTATATCATTTTGTCAGCCTTATCCATCTTTATATCAATTTGTCGGCCTTGTACATCTTTATATCATTTTGTCAGCCTTGTACATCTTTATATCATTTTGTCGGCCTTGTACATCTTTATATCATTTTGTCGGCCTTGTACATCTTTATATCATTTTGTCAGCCTTGTACATCTTTATATCATTTTGTCGGCCTTGTACATCTTTATATCATTTTGTCGGCCTTGTCCATCTTTATATCATTTTGTCGGCCTTGTCCATCTTTATATCATTTTGTCGGCCTTGTCCATCTTTATATCGTTTTGTCGGCCTTGTCCATCTTTATATCGTTTTGTCGGCCTTGTCCATCTTTATATCATTTTGTCGGCCTTGTCCATCTTTATATCATTTTGTCGGCCTTGTACATCTTTATATCATTTTGTCGGCCTTGTACATCTTTATATCATTTTGTCAGCCTTATCCATCTTTATATCATTTTGTCGGCCTTGTACATCTTTATATCATTTTGTCGGCCTTGTCCATCTTTATATCATTTTGTCGGCCTTGTACATCTTTATATCATTTTGTCGGCCTTGTACATCTTTATATCATTTTGTCGGCCTTGTCCATATTTATATCATTTTGTCGGCCTTGTACATCTTTATATCATTTTGTCGGCCTTGTACATCTTTATATCATTTTGTCGGCCTTGTACATCTTTATACTTGGGTTTTGTTCAACGTTGCTTTTTGGATGTGTGGCCACTTGCAGGTCTGACCCACAAGGCCCCTTTTCCTGTCATCGCCACATGCTATGGAAAGGTTGCACCATTCCCCTCGCCCCTCTCCCCCATCCTATCACACGAATGCCGCAGCGCTTCACCAACGCATATCACTTTAACCCCAAATCGCAGATTTTAGGTCAAACGCACTACATGATCTAGCGCTACCAAGGCTTCCATAACTCGGTTATTAATACCAGCCTAATACAATCTCCTATCTAAATATTGTAACAAAATGACACAAGAGACTGTGTACAAAGATGTACACAAGAGATTTCACAGATTCCCTTTTGATTTCCTCGTGTGATTCTCTCCTCGCGTGCCGGTGGAGCAAGTCTGGACAGCGTTGAGAGAGTGATTTGGTGGTGGAATGAACCTAGATGCCCAAGAGGAGGTCCCACGGCTTGCATGCTGTTGGGACCTGCGTCGGCCTGTGTATTGATTGATACAACTGAGATGATTGTTTGTTCCGCTCCTTATTGGAGGTTCTTCTTGCCGCCATTTCCTTTCAGCTCTGGTGGCTTTAGTTGGAATTTATCTGATTATCGGATATGGTGCCGCACTGCTCTGCAATTTCATCGGGTTTCTCTACCCAGCATACCACTCGTAAGTATTACACTTTAACTCCTTGGGGAGTTGCAGAGTCCATACAAGCTGTTTGCTCCAAATCCTGCTTTGCTTGCGGCTATTGCGAAAGCTTTTACGGCCGTGGAATGCGGTTGCGCACGTTTGACGATGCCACAAATGGTATTGAGGAGGTTGCTTTTATCATTAACATAATGCACACGCCAGGTTGTTTCGCTAACATGATGATACACGCCAGGTTGTGTCGCCAACATGATACACGCCAGGTTGTGTCGCCAACATGATACACGCCAGGTTGTGTCGCCAACATGATACACGCCAGGTTGTGTCGCCAACATGATACATGCCAGGTCGTGTCACCAACATGATACATGCCAGGTCGTGTCACCAACATGATACATGCCAGGTTGTCGCCAACATGATACATGCCAGGTTGTCGCCAACATGATACATGCCATGTTGTCGCCAACATGATACATGCCAGGTTGTCGCCAACATGATACATGCCAGGTTGTGTCGCCAACAGGATACATGCCAGGTCGTGTCACCAAACATGATACATGCCACGTTGTGTCACCAAACATGATACATGCCACGTTGTGTCACCAAACATGATACATGCCAGGTAGTGTCACCAAACATGATACATGCCAGGTAGTGTCACCAAACATGATACATGCCAGGTAGTGTCACCAAACATGATACATGCCAGGTAGTGTCACCAACATGATACATGCCAGGTCGTGTCACCAACATGATACATGCCAGGTCGTGTCACCAACATGATACATGCCAGGTCGTGTCACCAACATGATACATGCCAGGTCGTGTCACTAACATGATACACGCCAGGTCGTGTCACTAACATGACACACGCCAGGTCGTGTCGCTAACATGACACACGCCAGGTCGTGTCGCTAACATGACACATGCCAGGTTGTGTCGCTAACATGACACATGCCAGGTTGTCGCCAACATGATACATGCCAGGTTGTCGCCAACATGATACATGCCAGGTTATGTCACCAAACATGATACATGACAGGTTGTGTCACCAAACATGATACATGCCAGGTCGTGTCGCTAACATGATGCATGCTTTTTCCAGTTTTTCCTTCCACTGCTGTGATTTAGAGTTTGCTGTTGGATCCATCTTATTCACCCCCTGTGTCCTTCCATCGCCCTCATTCTTCCCCACATTCCTTATTTCTCCATGTCTCCCTCTATTTTGTACCTCGACCGCGCTGTTGGTGTGTCCCCCTCGCCCCTCTTTTTACCGTTATTTTTAGTTCCATTACCCCCTGATCCATTCTGTGTTGTCGCTCCTCCACAAGCCTCAACACCATACAGGAAAAGATAACCACAATGATTTATTGCTTGAACTAACCATTATTGCCAAACGTGCATTTAGAATGGCTCTGCATTTAATTGTACGAGTGAGTTTGATGCAATTGTGTCCACCTGTGAACTGCTTGCTGTTCACGCTAACACTTTACAGAGAATGTGTGTTATCCCTGAAAACTATACTCTGTTGCGGAGCTTCGGTGCTGCCTTCGCAGTTTCTTGGCAATGGTATAACCTTGGCAATGGGGGTGGTTTACCATTGCCTTCCCAGCAGGAATTTGGAACTTGGCCATGGTGCTGGCGATTGCTCGCCTGCTCTTCACGTTGGCAAACCACCCATAAAAGCATTTTTTTTTTGACCACCTATAATGATGATAACCACCCATAAGGCATCGACTTTATGATGCTCGTGGAGGAAATTATTATCCACGTTATGATATCTGATCATATTCTTCCTAAAGAGAGAATATCTCTGTGGAAAAGTTACCCTCGAGGGACGAGAGACTTGTTCTGTTAGCATCTGGAACCGGTTTAACAAAAAAAAGAAAAAGAAAAAAAAAAAACCTGTGTCATGGCAACCAAGTGCACTGGATTGGAATTCCTATTGGATTTATTTTCATTTTGGAATGATTAAGGCTCATGTAGTCACTGCCCAAATGTACGGCATGATTGGTGTGGACATGAGGACACAATGGATGAATAGATGTTCGATTTGAGTTTGGCCCTCAACAAGCACTGATCATTAAGCTATTTGGGCCACCTCCATTTGCTGTGATGAGGGTGCAACACAATTACCATAATTTCTCCGTGGCTACGGCTGTTTAATTTGACTGTTAGCAACCATTACTCTGCTTTGGTGGATCAAAGGTACAGATATGCAAGGAAGTTGGACAAAGTAGGAGGCCATTAATCCAATTTATCAGTTTATGGGACTTGACTGGGGTGTGGGGGTAGGGGAAAGAGGAGAGGGGTAGGTTCAGGGACATCACCAGGGTGTTGTTTAATTTTCTCTATTATTAATGTATATCTATACAAATTATTATGCTTTTTTGGCGGGGAAGAATGGAGAGAGGTAGAGTGAAGGGGAAATCGACAAACACCGACAGCACATTCACCTTTAGATGAGACGCTCTCAGAGACTTCACAATCGTAAAATGTGTATGACCACCCATCCTTACCCAATCGGGAGTGTAATGGTTAGAGTGTTCTCTCCGAGTTCGGTAGGACGGCAGTTCAAACCACGGCTGAGTCACACCAAACTTTAAAAAATGGGTCGTGCTGTTTCCTTGTTTGACGTTCAGCATTTAAAAGGACAGAGCACGGACAACCAATCTCCATAAGTTGGCATCCATGGAGAGGAAGAAATTCCTCTTTGGGAAATGCCCCACTGAATACGGTAAGAAAGCCATTGGTGTGAAGTCTGTTACCCAGAGTACCTCGGGAAGTGTGTCAGCACTTCCCCCAAAAGAGAGAGAGAGAGAGAGAGAGAGAGAGAGAGAGAGAGAGAGAGAGAGAGAGAGAGAGAGAGAGAGAGAGAGAGAGAGAGAGAGAGAGAGAGAGAGAGAGAGAGAGAGAGAGAGAGAGAGAGAGAGAGAGAGAGAGAGAGAGAGAGAGAGAGAGAGAGAGAGAGAGAGAGAGAGAGAGAGAGAGAGAGAGAGAGAGAGAGAGAGAGAGAGAGAGAGAGAGAGAGAGAGAGAGAGAGAGAGAGAGAGAGAGAGAGAGAGAGAGAGAGAGAGAGAGAGAGAGAGAGAGAGAGAGAGAGAGAGAGAGAGAGAGAGAGAGAGAGAGAGAGAGAGAGAGAGAGAGAGAGAGAGAGAGAGAGAGAGAGAGAGAGAGAGAGAGAGAGAGAGAGAGAGAGAGAGAGTGCGTGCGTGCGCTCCACTACGAGCCTTGTATGATACAAAAATTGGAAGGGCACTCAGTAGAATGCATACGTCCACCATGCAATGCCTGATCCACGAGATCATATCGGGCCCATGACATTTTTGAAATATGCCATACAGTCCTATATTGTTTTTGGCCCCATCTCTCAATGGTGAGGAATCACTTAAAAATTCTCGAATCTGGATTTAGATCTTCACCAAAATCGAATCTGTTCGTCCTTGCCCCTCACCCAACCTGTCCACCAAGTTTCGTCCACAACTTTTTGAGATATCCTGCACACAAACAGACAAACAAAAATAAGTTGTGCAGAGCACGATACTTGCAAAATCCATAAAACAAATTTCACCTTAAAAATAATTGGTGGTTGAATACAATGACCAAATATGCAACTCCTCTTCAAATGTCAAGTGAATCAGATGAAAATTTACAATTTTAGGAATTTGGCATATGTTGACCTTTTCGCCTATGTTGACCTCAATAATTGGCTGCTTGAATTGAGTGACCTGAAATATAAATCCTCTTCAAATTTAAAGTCAATGGGATGAAAATTGAAGATTTTAGAAATCTCACCAAAGTTGTTGACCTTGGGCCGATGTTGACCTTTTGACCTTAAAAACAACAGGCTTCTTTCTAATGACAAATTCTTCCATGTGGTGAAGTTTTGTGAAGATCGGTTTAAACAGACAGACAGAAAGGGGTGAGAACATCACCTCCTTCACCTTTGATGGTGGAGGTAATAATTTTTTTTTAAAAGCTAAGCCAGGCCTGCTAATATCCATGGACCAGTCTTAAGTAGGTTTAAGTGCACTGTAAATTGTTAGAGATGAAGGTTAACTCGTAAATCACAGAACGAGTGAATGATCTTTAGCCCCCGGCCACCCTTACAGGCCTTGTACAAAGAAGGATTTTTTTTTGTATACCTTGTCGATGCTCGTATGAGAGCTAACACACAATGTACATCAAGGGGGGCATGAGACAGGAGGGGAGTGGGAAGGACGAAACAATGGGGAACAGAGACATTAGGAGATCTGTGGAAGGAAGAGGGATGGGACGGGGAACATGGGGAATACAAGATGGACATTACAGGGACTTTCATGAAGGAAAGCAGGGAATTGAAGGAGGTTGGCTTGGGTGGATTATCGGGGGTAGAAAAGATCGAGGATTTGGATGGGGGATGATTAGAGGTGGTGGTGAACAGCTGTTTTGAAGGCCTGGAGGGAAGAATGGGAATGAATAGAGTGAGGGACTTCATTCCAAAGACGAGAAAAAAGAGGAATGAAAGAAGATGAGCAGTGATTCGTGATTTTGGTAGTTTTACCAGAAGGAGGTTGTTGGTGGACCTTGAGCGCCCTGCGGAAATGTGGTGGGGACAAATCGCAGAGAGAGCGGGGGGGAGGGGCGAAGCTGGAGAGGAGACTGTAGAAGACAGAAAGACCACCGACCAACCTGCGGTGATTGAGTGAGAGGCCCAAAGACTCAGCCTCATTGTGGGAGATGCCAATGATCCGAAATGCCTTGGTTTCTACAGCGTGAAGCCAAGAAAGGTGGGAGGCAGGAGCACCAGCCCAGAGGGGAGAGCAGTACTCCATCAGGCTGCGGACAAAAGCTTTGTAAGTGGTCAGGAGTTCAGGTGGGCCGAGGAAGGACCTTGCACGACGGAGATTCCCACGACGGAGGTTTGAAATGTGGCTTTACCAGGAAAGGTCATGGCAGATAGTGAGACCCAGAAGCTTGAAAGAAAGGACTTCTTCCAGAGGATTGTTGAGAAAGTGGATGGGGAGGTTTTCTAAACGGTCCTTTCGAAGAGACAAAGTGAGAGTGTGAGATTTGTCCGGATTGAAAGACATGTTCCGCGTGTTGGACCAGTTTGTGATTTTATCCAGATCAGCAGTGAGCGAAGAAGCTGCTACTTGCCAGTCTGAGGGATGACAGATGGTACGGCAGAGGATGACAGATGACAGATGGTCCAGTCATCAGCAAAGAGATATCGAGGATTTTCCAGAGTCAGAGAGATGATTGATGAGATCATTGATGACTGCCGTGTTTGAGGTCTCAATTTCCCATTTACTGTGATTAGCACATTCCTTCATGCTTTTGGTCTTTGAAAACCAACGTGATAGTTTGGTCAAATAATTATCAAAGGGAAATCCAGTCATGTGTAATTACCAATCCACGTTTTTCTTGTTTGTTCTTGCATTATGGGATTTCTGTTTTACGTGATCAATTTATGGTTTATTTATGGGAGTTTAGGATCTAGTGGACACATCTACTGCATTGTGCAAATTGGTTCAAAGCCAAGATTTTCTTTCATCATATATATATATATTTTTTTTTGAAAGCATCAATCGTTATTTCTCCGTGTCTGACTTGTGTTGGCTGTTCAGGTATCCCGAGACGAGCAATGGAATGTTTTTTTTTCCTTTAATGGTTATTTGGCCAATAAGATGCAAGCCTCCACGTGTTCCTTCAGACGTTCAGCAGTTGCATGGGACTGTTGGTAAACGACACCTCACAGAAATTAAACACGGGCGGCAGGGTAGTTGGATAAAAGTTGAACTGCATGGTCTCTAGTTCGATCCTCTGTTGGCGTTTCATGGAGCGTGCTGCCGAGGTGGTCATCCCAGCGCACAGATACTTGATGGTCAAATTCATTTTTAGCTCGCCTGTTCGAAGAACAAAGAGCTATAGCGATACCCCCGACGTGAGCGTCAGCGTGAAAATGTTAAAGTTTTTGGTGCAAGTTATTTTTTTCCTTTCTAATGTTTTTATCTATCACACTATTTTTTATACGCCCGATATATATATATATATATATATATATATATATATATATATATATATATGTATATATATATGTATATATATATATGTATATATATACTGTATATATCGGAGCGTATTATGTGATACCGGTCGTCCGTCCTGTCTGTCTGTCTGTCTGCCCGTCCGTCCGTTCCTGTCCGCACTCTAACTCCCAAAGTTTTCAACTTTCACGTTTCATATTTGGTACAAAGGTACAGACTGTGGAGACGGTGTATCGCGACATACGTTCGTCATCTAAAGTGGTTGCCATGGCAACCAGGATGGTGTTTTCCATGTAGTAGCACAACTCTGCATATACCTACTTGTCCGGGCGTATATTGTGCTCACTTGCGCTCTTGTTACTGATTGCAATATGCAAATACATATATTGCCTTATAATTATACTTCACTGCAATGCTTTATAAAAAATATGAATTATTAGACTCGTCTTTTAAAAACGATAAATGTATAAACAGGCGAGCATTGGATGGCTTTGACACCAACTCTGGTTAAAAGTCTGTGTTGAAGGCAGCTCTGTGCACATTTACCATCTTTGGGATATTTACTTTTGGGTTCACCCCCCCCCCCCCATTTTGTAGAATCAAAGCAATAGAAAGTCCCAACAAGGATGACGACACACAGTGGCTTATCTACTGGGTCGTCTATGGCTTCTTCTGTGTAGTCGAGTTCTTCTCAGATATCTTCCTCGACTGGTTCCCCTTGTACTACTTCAGCAAGGTAAGTTTTAAGTTTACAAGAGCAATTACTATGAATCATGGGTGATAAAACACATTTTTAACTGATACTTAATTTAGCCTGTGTTTTAACGGATACTGGTAAATGATTTAAAACAAATATAAACAAACCACATTTTAGGCTTCAGCCAAGTTTGCAGTTAAAGCAATTGTTAAAATGTTAATGTTGGGATGTGTATTGGCTCAAGACATCAAAATGCTGCTTTATTAATGATTATTATTCTTATTGTTATTCTTTTGTCTGGGTGATATCATTGGCTGCTCGATGAACGCGTACATGTGCGCACAGTGCGTGTTCCTGGTGTGGTGCATGGCTCCGGTACAATGGAACGGATCGCAGAAACTTTACAACGGCTTCATCAGGCCAATCTTCCTCCGCCATGAAAAAGCGTTCGACAACATGGTCGACCAATTTGGGAATCGTGCACGTGAATTCAAGGACACCTTCAGCAAGGAAGGTGTGGACTCGTCCTTCGCCGTGCACGCCCTTTATCATAAACCCACTGCTGTCGGGGTGGCTTCACCTGGGAGAACCCCAGCTTTTCACTCTGCTTTTAACATCGAGCGTTCCCCGTTTGTGTTGATTGTCCCCATTTTACAGTTCATTCTCCAGTCAGGTATACAATCGATCGTAAAGGTCAGGACAAAGTGAAGCCGTGTATGCATCGATGCAGAAGTGCATGGGAATTAGGATGACGAGTAGCCTGAATGGAAGTGCAGTGACAATTTTTCACTCGTGATTGAAATAATTGACCTCCCAACAAATTTCTCCTCGTGAGGTCAATTCTTACAGAATTGCTCATCAAACGTTGAGGATAATACTGTGCACGAGCAAGGTGACCAGAGTTTATATTGCACACGGTTACATGAAACCATCCCAAAATGCAAAGCATGTCCACATCCGCTTTGTACTCAAAATAAACTTGACGAAACAACAGGTTAAAAAAATAAAGAAATAAAACTTCTTGGAATTCTCCATATTCTCATAATGAAGGTTTGTTGAAAATTTGATGACAAAAGTTCAAATGGTAAAACAAAATTATGACCTGTATACACACACACACACACACGCACACGCACACGCACACACACACACACACACAGATTTGGGAGGGTTCTGTTCCACCTTTTGAAACCTGCATATGAAGATAACGACCAACAATCACGTGTGCACACACACGCAATTGCAAAACTCCATCTTCCTGCGAATGAAGGCTCGAAAGTATTAGAATCTCAGATCGTCCCCAATCTAAAAACATGATTTCTTCTACTCTCGTTAACCCCCTCCTCCATCTGAATTTCCAGTTTTTCCCTCCTTGGAGTTTCCTTCTGCATCCCTCTTTTCCACCCCATGCATCCTCACCTACCTCCATTGCTCTATCATGTCTCCCTCTATCTTGGCCTTCAACTCCGCTGTTGATGTTTCCTCCGTCTCTCTACTGTTAATTTTGCATACGTCTCCACTGTTCCTTTTTGTCTTGTGCCCTGATCTGTTCAGTGTACTCGCCCTTCCACCAGCCTCGACTTTGTATACAAAAAGAAAAAGCAAACACAGAACAAATTGGAAAACACGACTCGTAACCTAACCGACTCCACAGTATTTGATTCACACGTTTGCCTGAAATAGTCATGTTCAAATTGTCCATTGTTATTGCTTTCAAACTGCTGAAATGTCAAAATGATTTATTGTTTCAATAGTAATTAACAGTTGACGTTATGACTGTATTTCAGCCAAGAAAGCTGCTGCCAATTACGTCACGAAGTCGGACAAGGATTCGTAAGCAGCACTCATGTCGCTGCCCATGCTGTCGCGGCTCCAAGCGAAGCTACGCGCTTGCCTGCTTCCGGGGGGCTGTTGGTGATGTCGTGGCACATCACCCTCGACTTGGCTTGGCTGAGATTGTGCATGTTTGGTCAACACCATTCCCTGGCTTACCTTGGTAGAACGCTGATAATTAAATACCCTTATAGCATCACTCGTATAGTGTGGTGATGCAACTAAATCCTCCAACAAGGAAGTTTCCTGTTTCGTGCACCTATGTGGAGTCGGTGATTTCTTCAAGGCATTTATTGCTTCCGAGCACTTGTTAATGGGGCTTTGCTATCTAAAGTTTTTGTTTGATCGTTATTCCGAGGAAACTCGATTTTTGACTGCAATGGCAATTTGCTTTCTGCCGGTAGCTTAGGCGGCCTGTTGTGTGCAATATATTATTATTTTAATATGTGCCGATTTTCATGTTTACTTCAACGGCTCCATCTATCGATAACCGTAGTTTTCCAACATTGAAAAGGCACTTCTTCGGGCTAATTTGTTTTTGTTTTGCTTGGGCCAGGTTTTGGGAATAATATTTGCGTCGCAGTACCACGTGCACTGTTAGCATTCTACAATAATAATCATTGTGATACTTCACATGGTTTGCAAAGCTTTAGATAGTTTAGGGCCGTATACGTCACTTCAGTGTGGTGAATTTCTTTTCCATGTAAACAATAAGTGTTGAAAATGGTCATGTGACTCCTCACACATGAAACCCTGCATATTGGTTTAACCAGATTGGAATGTTCCATTTTGTTTGTGAGGTCAATTTTGAATTTTTTTGTTTCTTTCAAAATCATCATATTATGCATATCATGGGGAACTTACCAGATCAAAAGGCCTTGAGTATCCAAGAAATCATGAGGCCACTTACCTAGCACACGCTTTGAACACACGAGTCGAGTGTTGCACTGGTGTGTGTGTGTGTGTGTGTGTGTGTGTGTGTGTGTGTGTGTGTGTGTGTGTGTGTGTGTGTGTGTGTGTGTGTGTGTGTGTGTGTGTGAGAGAGAGTTCTTGTACCTCATAGAAATGGGATTTCCAATAGCTTTTTATTTTATCTTATTTTTGGAATGTTGCGGCTTTGTGCTTTGCTTAAGGTGTTCGGCTCAGCCCTGCTGTTTGGTAGCCGGATGGCATTAGCCACGGTGGTGTGGTCATAGTCTTAAGATTAATAGCTTAAATTGTCATCCTCCATCACCACCTGCAATTTTTTTCTACCCCCATTAACCCAAACCCAAGCCATCCCTCTTATTTTTAGGTGTTTCTCTGTCTGTGTCTCTGTCTGTCTCTCTCCATTCCCTTGCTTGTTGCATCCACCCGTTGCTGCACTGTTACTTTGTTGCATTTCTGACCTCCGTCCATCTCCTTGCTTTCCAATGAGCCTATTTTTGGTTTTGCACTTTGTGGTTTCATTCTAAGTAATGTTTAAAATCCTTCCATTGGTTTTCTTTTTCAGATGATATATCTTTGCCTTCTCTCTCTCACCCCAATCCTACCCCAACCTTGGAAAAGTTAGGTGTTAAGGCCATATTTAGAAGGTAGTACTGGCAAAACCATGAAGTTTAAACTCAATTCAAATTCTTATGAAACTATGTTACTGGTTTATGACAAAGTGTCAAAAATTGATCGATGCTCTCTTGGATGCAAGTGTATATCTTTCTGATTTATGTACATGTACTGACTTTTTTTTTTCCTCTTTTTTTCAAAAAGAGCTTTCTGGCTTCTTTACTTATGATGAGTATGTTTAGATTTACCTCTTTATGGGAAGTGGAATAAAAAAGCAAAACATTCAACTGATATTTTCTACTCTTAAGGGATCAATTTTGTGGATGTTGGAATATTCTGTGCACTTGGTAGGAAAATACCGTTTTAAATCGCCTCGAGGAAAATATCAAAATTCCACGTCCAGCAAATTCAACCAGGTGGTTACCGAGCGAGAGAACAAAAATTCAAGAGTTCCAAATGTATGGAACATTTAATAAAAAAAAACAAAACCACTTCAAACCAACTTAAATTATTCAATGCTAAATCAACTTTGATTAATAAGTTTGTGTACCAGACTCTGTGGCGTAACAGTTAGAGAATTCGTTCTGGGTGGTTCAAACCCCGGCCGAGTCACACCAAAACTTAAAAAAATGGTACGTGCTGCTTCCTTGCTTGATGCTCATTATTTGAGAGGATAGAGCACTGACAAACAATGCTGGGAAGGCAATGGCAAACTACCCAGTATAACCCTTACCAAGAAACAGCTTTGGCAGCACCAACGCTCTATAAAGAGTATGATCTATCAAAATAAAAATAAGTTGGCAATTTCTACAACGTTCTCTCCGTAGAAAGGAAAGGGATAACACACAACCTTATAAGTGCTGTTCACAGTCAGGAAACCATATTTTCAAGGACATTCAAACAAAACTAACCATAACTTCCTCTTTCATGACTCGATTCGACTAAACTCTTTCACACATTGTCGCAGATTACGCTTCCTTGACTGTATTTCTTTTATTTTTTACTGCTTACTGTACTGGTCATTTCACGTCATTAAAACAATTGAATCAAACAGGAACAATGGATTTCTCAGACCGTGGGCCAAGCATCCAAAATGTGTCAAGTTTTTGGCTTTCGTGACCCACCTCCTGTATCTACCTGAAATTTTGCATCGATTTAGATTTTTTTAAAATCACTTAGAAAGAATTCACAACTCGTCAGTGCAATTAGTTATGCTAATTAGCAAAACCTATAGCACCATCTTGTGTCCATTCTGAGATAGCTGTGTATTACTCAATGGGAATTCTGATGTCTATGTATTCATATAATAGGGAGACGACTCGTATTGTGTTTTAATCATTTTACTTTAAAAGTACAAGCAAAAATAGTAGCCTTTCTTTGAAATGAATTCTTTCATGTTTAGCACGTTCTTGTACATCAATGTAAAATACTGTGGTATCACACAATGATGACATGGTCACAGAGATGCCAACTTTTGGAAATCAGAATTAGGGAGGATTTGCAACCGACACCAAATAATGTGCGCGAAGCACACATCTCGAGCGCGGAGCGCTCGACCCTTGCGGCGGGGTCCAGGGCCCGCCTTAGGGCCCTGGAAGCTCTGGGGTTCTAGACGCTCTCTAGTGCCCTCTGAGCCCTATTTTGGAGCATTTAACATGTTAAGAATTCCCACTTTTTGAACAAAAAAAGGGGAAAATTGTGCACTTTTTAATGTTACATGTATGTTAATATTAGTAAGTTAGGGGACAATCAAAGATTAACAAAAAGCACAAAAGAAGCAATATTTTTCTTACCTTACTGGCTGGTACTACTGCTGCTTGCTTTTTCCATGGCAGCTTTGCTGAGTGACAGCTGTGTGGCTCTTTTAGCCCTTCTGATTATGTCTTTGCTGTATTCTCTCTGGTAGCAAGGGGTGCTATGAGCTAGTTTTTCAATTAAGAGAGCTTCCAGGGTTTTGACACTCAAATTGGGACGAAATTCAGTACGATTCTTCCGTACAAGACTGAGTGCCCGCTCACATGATGCGTTCGAATGAGGAATGACCAAGATTCCCTTCATCACTTTGCTCAAATTAGGATACTTCTTGGCACCAGTGCAGGGATCTGTGAGCTGTGAAATCCGATGCCACTGCTCATCCACTCTCACTGTCTCAGTAGCAATTGTAGCTATGGAGGCGTCTGCTTGGTAGTGAGCGAATTCACTCTCAAGACTGTCTATGTCACTATCACCGCCACTGAACAGACAGGGGAATTTCTTGATGAAAAACTCCACACAGTCAAACCCCACTTCTTGGTGTAGCTTAACATCCAGCACCTGAGCATGCTTGGCTAATTCATCATCTAGCGGCCAGGTTTTGAAGATGTAATTGCAGGCTTTCACATAATATGAGCGAACTGCACTGAAGAAACCTTGGATGTCTGACTCACTCAGAGTGAAGGTGGATTTCTTGAGACTCATTTGTTCCCTTATATACAGTTTGGCATCGTTCCCAATCATGAGGTCCTCATCATTCTTCTGATGATTTCTGTCAGAGAAGGGTACATTTACCAGAGCAACCGATGACACCGATGGTTTCAAAAACCGTACGAAGATATCTTTCAGAAGACCATTCAATTCTCCGTGCAGGAGATGAATACAGGGTTCGTCTCTTTGGAGCAGAAGATTCCCCTTCTCAAAAAGCTTGTTAGCATATCGAAGGAAGAAACAATAGAGTTTTGTTTGTGGAGACAAGAACATCCTGTTGACACGTTTTTCTCTAGATTCCTGCACAGTGTTTGAGGAAGATGCGCTTTTAGTTGTAGAACTCGTAGTACACTTAGCCGCAGGGCGATCACACTTGCGTTTACTGCCAGCAGAAGAGGTCAGACTCGTAGTACCAGATCCAATTTTACGTTTGAGGAGAGAGCTTGAGGTAGGTGCAGCCAAGGAAGAAGACCTCTGATTCGAAGGTTTTGCTGAGCTTCTATCAAGTGATTTGGCAAAAGCAGAACTTAACTTGGGTCCTTCTTTGCCTGTAGATGGGACTATCACAGTCTTTCTCGACTCTGAAGGGATCTGCTTTGTAGATGAACGTGATGAAGGGCCGGTGATGCTACCTGCTCTCAGCATTGGTTTTGGTGCTGTCCCTGCTGTCTTCTTCGCAGCAGATACTGCAGTGGTAGTGGTGAATGCTGCTCCACTAGTGCTTGATCCTGCAGTGCCAGTACTGGCAGTAGATACAGTGCCGTCCTTCTTGCTCGTTGTTAGAGTCTTGGCTACAGTTGGTTGCATTTTTCTTCGTACTTCTTCTTTGAAGAAGAGGCGAAGTGGCTCCCACTGTTCAATCAGCCTGTCTAGGCACTGACCAAGGGACAGCCACCTTGTTGCGACATGCTTCAGAATCTTGTGTGTCGGGGCATCACAGAGTTCTTGCAGTGCTTTCACTCCTTTGACGCGTTTACTACTTTTGTCCAAGTAGTAGTAAATATCGATGAGAAAGTCATCTAATTCAATGGGTAAGACCTGAGCCGCCTTCTTGGCCGGATTGTGCATCATATGGCAAGGGCATCCCATGATGTAGCACTCTGGATTTTGTTTGTGGATATAAGCAGCGACTCCTTTGTGCTTGCCCACCATGACAGAGGCATTATCAGCACAAAAGGAAACACAATTTCCCAACGGAATTTTCCTGTCACTGAACTCATGATCAAGCAGTTTGAAAATGTTTTCTCCAGTGGAATCTTGTTTGCATGCAGGCAAACTTAGCAAACCTTGCTTCACAATCCCAGCACTGTTGTCATAGTACGAAATCAGGACAGGATATAGCTGGGCCTCACCACTGTCATTGCTACCGTCTGTAGCTAGGCTAAATGGAGCTAGTCTAGCAATATCGGCAATAGATGAAGCAGTAACATTTGACAACTCACCAATTATTGCTGAAGTTTTTGTTCTTGCACATCCATACTTTGAAGCAACTTTTGAATCTGGAAACATCTTTTGAAATAGAGATCCAGCATGATCTGAGACTGATATGGGCAAGTTATGTTCCACAATAAATCCACTAAAGAGAAGTTCCGCTCGGGTAACATCCTCTTCCTCGCTTGTCCCTTGTTTGGTGAAATAATTCAGAAGTGTACCGGTACTCGTGCTCGAAGATCTCTCCTTTGCAATGTCTGTGTGCCGTTTGCTTCCAACGTGCTTCCGAATATCATCGCGACCTCCGTGCTCAACTGAAATATCAACGCTGCATACTGTACAATACGCATGATGAATTCCTCTTTCAGACTTTCGAATACACGGGTATTGGAGACTGTATTCGGTCTTGTACTTCTGAGACCATTTCTTGGTCTTCGTAAGCTTCTTTTCTGCCATTTCGTAATTAACATCGAGGGCTTGAAGCATCGGTAACTTCGAAGTCGATGTTCCACAGCTGCAGCGCGACTCGTAGAACTCTAGCGGCTGTTAAACACCGCACGGTGGTCGCGACCGCCGGGCTAGTACGGGGCCCAGCTGCATGCAGTGAGCGTATCGCATGCATATACACTGTGCATACATACCGCATGCACTATATTGCACACATACCGCATGCACTAAATCTCAGTGCATGATCGCATAAGCGAGATCCAGACCCAATGTTTCGCTGCTCCTCATTTGAATTTGCAATTTTTTACGTACAATTTGGTAGCAGCGAACGTTATGGAGTTACCACATGCTATACGTAGCAGACGATGCTTTTCATTCAATTCTCATACTAGTACATTCTGATTAGTGAACAGTGCAAAAATATCAAAATTTCGGGAGGATAAGGATAGTGATCGTAAGGGCGGGAGTTTGGGTGAATTTTCGGAAGCCTCCCGATGAAATCGGGAGGGTTGGCATCTGTGTGGTCACCGTGTCACGGAACATCTACTCCTCATCTGATTCTTCGTCATCAGAATCTAACTCTTTCGTGGTAATCAAATTTCTGCAGTCGACACGCTTGCAAAGCTTCGTACATGACACACCATGCCGTCGACAAGAACATGTTCCTTTGCCTGTACCAGACAGCTTCTCACAGCTAGTTTTCTTGCATGAACAATTTGTTGGTTCAAGCAAGATGCTCGGAGCGAGAGGCAGAGCACCCCAGTCGATGTCTAATTCATCATCTACAACTTTCCATCCATGTCCATTTGGACTGGGAATTGGTGGAAACTGTTCCAGACATCTTGTGTGTACAGCAGCCTAGTAATTTGCTCTCATGACATGCTTCTTGAGAGAGTCTGCATTGGGTGGAAGATGTGCCTCTGATTTGGTTAACACAAGGAACAGATTGTATCTGGCTTCATTGACTTTCTTACAGTCCTGCCCATACATTTTGCAAACAAATGTCTCCACACCTTTCACCAATTCATCACTGACTGTGAATGAACTCCCCAGCTCTTGAAAGACAGCATGGTAAGCAGTGTCACTTGCAAACAACTTGAAGGCTTTTAGTTTAGATTTTCCATGAAAAGAGCTGACCGAATCACAACCTGTGAAACAGTGGAGTGATATCAAGGCTTTTCTGACATCTGGTCCCAGATGTGAGCTTATCTTTGATAGACTCAGGGTCCTTCTATTATTACCTCTTCCAGTGTGGAACAACACCTCTGCTCCAATATGCTCAGCCATGGTGATTCCAATCACAAAGACGTGTGTCAAGACTTTTGATTCGGAACGGGTATGGGGCCCGATCTGTTGAACTTGATGGCTGATGTCTCGCAGCATACTGGCAGTGAAGGAAAAGACAAGTATCTGCTTCTTCGTGGTTACACTCAAGTTCTGGCACAGAGTGAACAATCATTTGCTCATTCTTGTTTGTAAACTCATGACACTCCCCATCATGAGCAACGAACACCTTGACTTTCTTCAGACATTCAGCTGGTTTCTTCCTCCAAGTCTGGAAAAAAAAACCTGATCAGCTCTGCTTTGTTCTCGCCACATGCCCGAAACTTCTTCCATTGGTGAGGTACCTGCTGATCTGCACTGTAGATTTTTGTTAGCAAGCTGCCACCCACTGAACGTCTTCCCCTCTCAGCATTCTGGATGCTGTATCAACTACAAAGTGGACTTCTTTTGTAAAGGAGTAGTTACTTCTTTCCATATATTGAAAAATAACATTGAAGCAATGATATACACTCATCACTATATTTTACTAAGTAGTTAGGATGGGAAATGAGAAAGAGTGGAGATGACGAGGAAGAGGATAAATATAAGTGATAGAATTTAGAGCAGAACATCCAATCGGATTCATGACAGTTAGATTCTATAGTATAGTAATCACTGGGTATTGATTTTGACCATTCTGTCAAAAATTAGTCCACAGTAAAAAAGAGACCCTACCTTCCAGATCCGTTACATTCATCATCATAATCATCATCATGATCATCACCGGGTGCGGCATCGGCGACTCCAGCACCTGCAATCCCCACACCGAGCCTGTACTGACTGTGGTGTACTTGCAGCGCCTTGACAGTGACCTTACTTTCTGGGCTTCCTTCCACATCAATCCACTTAGCAGCACATTCCTGAAATTTCTGAATGCTTTTCTCACTAAATGGAATTACTTTGCTGTGGGTGTTGATGACGTGCATCAAAGAGAACCCCGAAGAACTGCCTTCAGAATCTTCAGCAGCACAAGCATCAGACGACATGTACGCCGCCATGACAGCTTTTGAGTTTACACCTTGCCTGCAACGAAGCGCGTGATTGGTTGATGGGCGTGGTGCTGTATTTCAAGAGCACTGTGATTGGACGATGTTTATTAGAAAATTGTCACAATTTCGGGTGTTTTTTCCATATTTTGAAAAAATGTGCAAGTGTGGTGCTTGACGAGTTTCAGACATGATTTCTATAATATCTTCACACAACATATTATAAATACAGGTAGATGCACGAGGTGGGTCATAAAACTAAACAAAACAAGAGCTCGGCCCAAGGTCTATCTGAGATGCAGAAGTCTAATTGATAAGGAACAGTTTTAAAATTGTTCAAAATGATGAACAAAACAAGGTTAAGTTTGCAACAGATTTAAAATGTGTATATTTTTTATTATACTGCACCAGAAACACCTGCTCCCTTAGGGAGGAGTGTGGGGGAGGTGGAGCAAATGTATTCTATGCCGTGGCTGATAATCTCCCACCCCCCCCCCCCCCCCGACTGCAGCAAGTGTCGGTAAACAACTTGCATTGTGGCATGTGTATGGGAAAAAAATCGTGTCTCCTCCTCCCCCTCCCCTCCCTCATAGGGGAGGAAGGAGGTAGTGCCCATGACTTGACCTTGGGTACTGCCAACACATGCAAAATTTGGCAGAGATTGGTTGAGCTCTGTTTTTTGTTGTTTTTTAAATGTTTTTCAGATGTGCACACGTCCAGATAATTACCTTATTTAATGCTAGCAAATACCACCCGTCGCTTCACTGATGGTTATACGAAGGGGGGGTGGGGGGGGAGAGGGCAGAAGAATGAGGAAGGGTGGGGGAAATGGACGTCAGCATGAGGTGAGAGGAAGGGAAGGCAGACGTGTGGTGGAGTGTTAATTGCAATTCATACTGTCTCATCAAAATGCTTTGACATTGAATAACAGTGAAGATGGAAACAAAATGTCTGAAATCCATTTTCTACCGGTCATACTATAAATACCATCCGGACACAACCACTATCTGGAGATGTCCGGAGTCAAACACCGTATGGACATAATCACCACCAGGAGAGAGAGGGGTGGGGGGATGGGGGTTAGCAGAGAGAAAATGTTATGCTTTATGAAAACACACTCAATATATATATATATATATATATATATTTTGTGGGCCGGGGTCGGGTGAGAAGACCACAAGGTGGGGGAAGCTATCTCGGCTCCCACCAGACTCCCTGGAATTGTAGGCCGTCGCACACGGATAATTCTGTGACGCGGTGGGTCGCTTAACCGATCGTGGACGCCAATAACTCAACCGCGTAACCTCGGGTCCTCCCGTCTATGGGTTATTCGGGTTACCTAATTGATCACGTGATTTAATTACCAGGGAACATGCCCTCGGTACGCCGTGTCCAAACTGGATCACTCTACCGGATCGGATCGCTTTTCCGGATCGGATGCAGCCGAGCGACACTGCAAGGACGTACCGGCTAAAAGGAATGGATCGTTGGGAATAAAGTCCAGGCTAAACGAGGATTCAGACCATGCTGGATCAATGGAAGAAAAGACAAAAACGAGCAGGGAACATTCCTAATAATAATTTATTAACAATGGGCAAGGAATGGTATGTGGCACGATCAAGATTTATGGGGGTGTGTTGTGCAGAGATCGGGGAGAGAGGTGTCATCATCATCATTTATTTGTCAGCATTATCCCCCTTACGGGGGGGGGGGGGAGGGGGTTGCTGACTTTCACTCCTTCAATGACATAACTCCAGCTCTCCACTTTCTTCTATCTTCTGCGTCTTCCACTCCCAATCCCAATTTCTGACTTGCTTTCACAACCAACTCCTTCCAACTCAACTTTGGCCTTCCTCTTCCCCTTTTCCCTTCCACTTCCAAATTCCATACTCTCTTCACTCCCTCATCGTCTCTCTTTCTTAGCACGTGACCTAACCATCTCAAGCCACTCTTTCTTCCCACCTCCACTATTGTATCTTTCAGACCAATCCTTTCCATCAACTCCTTCGTGTTCTTTCTGTTGACCAACTGCACTCCACACATCTTTTTAATCATTGCTCTTTCTGTTCTTCTCAAGAGACCTTCTTCTACCGATCTCACAGTCCATGCCTCTGACCCATAAACCATTACTGCTCTGACACAGGTGGTATAGATCTTCCCTTTCAACTTCAAAGGCAGTTTTTTTTTTACCACATAACACTAATGCAAGCTCGTTGAACTTCATCCAACCCAATCTCGTTCTTCTTGCAACTGCAAGCTCGCTGTCTCCACTGCTGTTGATGGTGTCACCCAGATAACAAAATCTGCTCACTCTCTCAAGATCTTTCAATTTTTGCTCCGAATCCGGATCCTGATCCTGGTGGCTTAAATTTCTTCTTCTGATGCAGGCTTTACACTCAAAACTACTATCCATTCTTTGTGTCACTCTTTTCACATTTGTACATCTACCATGAGTCCATTTGTGACAAGAACTGCATCTGAGGGCATTACTCCCACTCTTTTACCACAAACTCCACATGGATCTTTCTTGGCCAATTCAATAACCCCTGTTTCTTCACCACATTCCATAATTTTCGTTTTTCCCATGTTTATTTTCAAACCTTTACCTTCAAACGCCCTCTTCCATTTGTTGAACTGTGATTTCAACTCCTCCATTGATTCTGCAATCAAGACTAAATCATCCGCATAAAGTAATTCAAACAACACACCTTTTCTTTCTGACTATGACAACACGTCGAGTACCGTCACAAACAGGAGCGGCGAAAGCACCGATCCCTGATGAACGCCCACGACCACATTGAATTTTTCAGAGAAACCATTACCAACTTGAACTCGTGTCATCCCATCCTCATAAAGTTTCATTACAAACTCCACCAAAGCCTCAGGAACATTTCTTTTGCGTAGCGCCCATTCGATGACTTTCCTGGGGACTCTGTCAAACGCCTTTTCCAGGTCCACAAAACACATGAATAATTTCTTTTTCTTTTCTTGATGGCACTCCTGCATGTGCCCGATTATGAAGATCGCATCAACCGTACCTTTTCCTTGCATGAAACCATGTTGCATCTCATCAGTCTTCACCACCTCCCTGAGCCGTTTCTCTCACACTCTTTCCACAAGTTTCATTCCATGGTCCAGTAGTTTCACTCCACGATACGATCCACATTCCATGACACTCCCTTTACCTTTGTAGATGGGTACCAAGGTGCTTTGTTTCCAATCCTCTGGCATGCTCTTACCTTGTATTATCTCATTTGCAACCTGATGTAATACTTCTAATCCATGAGGAGACCATGTAAAATGCTCCTTCGTAATGCTTGATGGACCACCTGCTTTTCCATTCTTCATACTTTCCAAAGCTTTCTTTTATCTTCCTTTGAGATTTCTTTCACTGGGCCCCTCCGTTCTTTCGGCTTCCAGGAAACCATCCCACTGATTTTCCTGATTCATGATGGATTCCATATGCTCCTTCCAGATTCTTCTTCTATCTTCATCAACAAAGAAAATCCTCCCATTTTTATCCTTTATACAGTTGCTTTCAGTTATGTCACGAGAATCCATCCCTCTTCATTATCTTCAGTTTCTGAAAAATTCCTTGTCTGTTCATCTACAACTGTTCCAGCTCTTTTTCAGCTTCTTTCTTCATGGCTTCTGCCACCGCCTTCTTCTTATCTCTCTTGTATCTTGCTTTGTTTTCTTCCGTGTTCTGTTTCTGCATCTTCTTGAAGCTTTCTTTCTTTCTTTCGATGGCCACCTTCACCTCTTCGTTCCACCACCAGGTTTCACCATGACATGGTTTTCCTTTACTAACACCACAAACTTCATTTGCTGCTTGTTGAGCACAATTCCTGTACTTTGTCCAGATATCTCCATCTTCTTCCTTCTCCTTCCAGAGAATATCCATCCTTTCAGCAAATTTTCTTTTTACTTCTCCATCTTTCAGCTTCCAGGTCTTTGTACACATTCTCTGTTGCTGTTTCTTCACCTCATCTATTTTGTCCACATCCATTACCACCAAACTGTGCTGGAGTTCACCAGGAATAACTTTCACATTTCGAATTTTCTTTCTCCAACTTTTTCCTGCTGACATAAAATCGATCTCTCTTTCTGCTCCATCAGACCTAAATGTTGCCTTTTTCTCATTCTTGAACCAACTGTTCATGACAACCAGATCCGCCTCCGCGCAAAATTCTAATAAACTTCTTCCTTCATCATTTCCCCTACCAATACTAAAACCGCCATGAACACCTTCATAGCCATCCGCATCTTTACCCACATGACCGTTGAAGTCACCAGTGACAATTAAAAATTACTTTGGCCCCGTGCTCTCCACTTCTGCTATCAGATCTTCATAAAACTTTTCTTTTTCAACTTCCTCTCGTCCTACCTGCGGCGCATATCCACTTATCACACGAATTAATTGCTTACCATGTACCATTACCACCACTAGAATCCTGTCACTAATTCTTTTTATATCAATAACATTACCACTCGGTTCCTCTTTTATCAAAACTCCAACTCCTGCAGCTCCATCACCACCTGATCACAAAAACTTATACCTGACCCCCATCGCACCAACGAATCTTGCTCCGCCTCCTTTCCATCTTGTTTCTTGCACACAACACACATCCACTTTCCTCTTTCTCAGGTCCATTGCTACCTCCATACTTCTTCCCACAATTGAACCAATGTTCCAACTCCCAAACCTCAAGCTTGAATGCACATCGGGTTCATGAGAACCATTAAAGGGAAGGACAGGCCTTCGCGATCTTGCTTGAGGGTTTGTACCATTCTTTTTGACGTCGGCCGGGACCGCCCACAGCAACCTATGGGCTGGTTGCTGCCCATGTTGAAGTTGTCCTGCCATGATGAAGTTAATGGAGCCTAAATTTTTACCGTGAGCATGCCCTTGCTTATCACCAACCTGTAACCCGAGGAGGGAGCGTAAATGGCTGTTGGCTCTTCCATGAGCTCCTCCGCCCTTTGACAGGTCTTATTTTTAATCTTGCTGGGTGTCCACACACACCCTCCTCACCCGGTTTCCTGGGTGGGGTTGCCTGTTTAGTCGCCAACGACCCAACCATGAACAGCACAGTACAGGTTTACATAGTTACCGAGTAGCAGGTTTTAACCTGGGCTGACCAAACAAGGTGTAGTGCAGCAAATAAACAGGAAACTTACAAAAGGGGACACAGAGCAGACTTAACGCGAAAATAATAACGATAATAACAATAACGATCTTCTGCAGCCTAACTTAAGCAGACAGGTGCCAGGACACACACACACACACACACACACACACACACACACACACACACACACACACGCACACACAGAAAACCCGATGAAGAGGGAGTATTGGAACAAGAAGGGAAAGAAGTCGAGGCTATGATCTCGGTACCTTTGTGTTTGATAGCATGACACGCCACCAATACGTTTCGGGGGGGGGGCGGGGGGGATGCTCCTTGGTGCAGTACCCGGCAGCTGGCGCGTCGTCTCTGGCTTCAACAGTGCGTGTGGAGACCGTGTTCGTGAAGAAGGGGCTTGAGTGGGGAAGGGGCGGAGTCCAGAGCGTGTGGAGGGAGTGGTAGGCGGGTGGGGTCGACGTCGTGTGGACGGAGACGAGGAGGCGGAGTCCAGGCAGCAGTGTCGTGGCAGTGTCGACGAGGGCGAGGCAAGAGAGGCGGAGTCCAGGCAGCAGGAGGCGGGTCATGCCGAGAGACGAGGGCAAGGCCAGAGCGAGCGAGCGAAGAGAAAAAAAAGGCGGAGTGTCTGCTCCGTCCTTTATAGGACTTGCAGCGCAGGGGGAGGGGCCACCCCGAAACAAAACGTCATCACCTGAATCGGGTGCTCCGATTGGCCCCGACCCCTCACGTGGCCCACTAACTTTGGCCGGAAACCACCTCACTTCGTTTCCGGCAAGGTCATCTCATTCCGCTCCAACCCCATGACATGACACGAATCGCCCACACCAAAATTGGAACGCGAATCGTCCCGCAAAAACCCCCGGGAACTCGTCGTTATCCCATTGTGTGTTCAAAGAGGAAGTTGGGCGATCGTTGTGAGCAGACCTCGTGCAAGAGAGCAACATTCGGCATATTAGTTCATGAGCAGAATCTGCCTGGTGGTTCCTGAGCCCTGGTGTTGAATACCGCCTCAAGAATTACCTCACGTACGTTTCCTGCCCAGAGAGTGGCTCAGCACCATTGTTGGGCGCATATTCCCACTTAGGACGAAGCGCCTTGATCCAAAAGCTCAGTAAAGACCATCTCTGGACAAAGCGAAGTACCAGAATAAAGGGAGGATTTTCTTTTGTTTCATTTTCCCCTTGTCTGTATTTAAGTCCTTGTGTGGAGGCGCCTCGACTTTAGACCTTAATTTACTTCACATATTATTATTACATTTGAATTGTTATTACCTTGTAAATATTGGTCTATTATATCATTAAATCCCCATGTTTATTTTAAGTTGCTGGTGTCCGTGTATCTGCCGTGGGTTCGAGTATGCATCCATCTGTTCCATCTGCTCCGTCCGTGCCGCCCTTCCCTTCCTGTGCGCGCAATAATCTCTGAGCATCACGTGTTCGCCTCCAAGGAAAACCGCTCGGCGATCCGGTCCGGTCGGTGTTGACCGCCCGTCCAACACAATTGGGTCAGCGGGATTAACTTAACCACCCAGACCTGCGACAATAAATGACACATTAAAATATCTCCAACAGATTTTATTATGTAATGTTTGTTTGAGTGAGAGTGAGGGGTCTTGAATCATCTGAATGTTTCTTTCCTGTGAAAACACACACACGTATGAATATTATGTGACACACGTGTGAATACCTATGGAGGTACCGACGTATATCGTATTGTCAATAATTAATAAATCCTAACTCTCATACATGAGTTTCCATCCATCCATCCATTGGGACCATACTCTGTGCAGAGCATTGGTGCTGCTTAAGCAGTCTCCTGGGCTATTGGGCACAATCCTGGACAGTCACCATTCCGACACAGGATACCAGCAAGCTGGTACTCATTTTGCCGACCACAGAAGGATGACAGGCTGAGTCAACCCCACCTCATATTTATTCAACAGTAAAATTTCACAGGCATGGACTTCCAAAATGGACATGGCTGCATTTCAAAATCCTCAACACCCATCCATTTGTTTGGTGTCAGTAGAAAGGAAAACACCAGGATTTCCAAATGTTGTAAATCTTGAAATCTGACAAAATTCTGATGCGAGTTTTTCCACGTACATTCCAATTTCGGCAACACAGATGGTGTGATGTGTCGATAAACACAGATGGTGTCGATAAAATTCAACACATGGCCTGCACCCTGCAGATGGAGGTTGAGTTCATTTAGAGGTGCGCTGATGTCAGTCAGAAACATGAGTTGCGAGACCCATTTGTCATCAACCAGATCGGGGTAGTTTTGACCGTTTTCTGACAAAAAATATCTTGATTGCAAGATGAAGACATTCAAGAGAGTCCACAAAGCGTTACAAAACAAAAACCTTCTCATGTCGATTTCTCTTTCCTCAAAATGATAAACGAACATCATTGCAATATCGTCCCGTGTTGTTGTGCCATGCATGGGTTTTAGGCAGCATACCTCTTCTCGAAGTTCGTCCGAGTCACAGTACCTCGCAACAACTGTAAAGCACAGTACGTCATTTATATCCACACTCTCAAGCGTGTCACGAAATACCACTACATCTTTCAACGCAACAGTCTGTTGTTTGGAAACATTTTCTACCATTTTGCTTCTGCGTCTCTCCACTGATTTGGCAGACAAAGGTACATCTTTAAACCTGGAGAGGATTGTGTCTTTACTGGGAAAAGCATTGAATAAAACATCTGAAAAAAGCCTCTTTATTTATTCCCAATCTGTAAATGGCTTTCCAAGTTTTGAAACAAAAAAAAAAAAATCTGGTATCGTGAGATTTCCTATGAATCAAGATTCGCTGTCCCCACGAAACGTAATGTCGTAAAATAAACCAATTGAATAGTTTTTCTTTCTCCATCTAAGACCTTTCTTTCATTGGGGAGCAGAAATTAGATTCTAACTCAGGCTCCCCAATGAAAGCTCTTGTTTTATTTTGTTTCATTTGTTTGGGGTTGGAGAGATTGACAAGCTTAGTTTCTCATAGGGTGTTTTTTTTTCAAATTAGTTTCTTTGCCATTATTTAGACTTTTATTGTGCAAGAGTGATTTTGAAGATGTTGTCGTGAAATCGGAATTTTGAATAATTCAGCAATAAACAAGGACACTCGGTAGAGGGCACACCTCCACCACGTAATGCCTGATAAACGAGAACATATCGGGCCCAATCAATACATTTTTGCAATATCAAGCAATGCATCGTTTTTGGCCCGATCTCTCAAAGGTAAAGAATCACTTAAGAAATTAAATAAACCTCACATCCAGATCCAGACTCGGATCTTCACCAAAAGTGAAACAATTCTTCCTTGTCAAACACCCAATGTGTCCACCAAGTTTCGTCTGAATCTGTCTCCAACTTTTTGAGATATCGTGATATTTATCGTTTTTGGCCCTGTCTCCCAATGGTGAAGAATCCCTCAAAAAATTCTCGTAGTCGGATTCGGATCCGGATCTTCACCAAAATCAAATTGGTTCGGCCAGGTCAGATTCTGAACCTGTCCACAAAATTTCATCTAGATCCGTCAACAACAATTTGAGATATCCTGTACACAGGGAGAAAGGGGTGAAAACGTAACCTCCTTCACCTTTGGGGGCGGAGGTAATAAGGAATACATTGTGATTCTTGGTTTCTTCAAACCTCGTTAATTGGAGGCACAAGTCTTACCTGTTGTTTTCTGTGGTAATGACATCACATGTGGACCTCGTTCCAGATGTTTGGGAATTGTGCCCATTCCCTCTTGTGCCCAACATTGCTTTGTGGGTTGATTGAAGGCAGGCGTAGACGACGGTTTCTCGATTGACTTATGGCTAATCTGTTGGCTGGCTTGGGGTTTACTGGAGGACGGGGTTGTGAAATTTTCATCCTTTCTTCAATCACAGGAAAAAATGACCGATCATCCTGCTCACAGCCAAAAAGAGTTACAGTGAAATGAGGAACAGAATGATGCAAATAATCAAGTATTGGATGAAAAGTTCTCTCATCGTATGTTCCCTTTGGAAACCTACCTTGTTGGGGTGGAGAGTCGGTCGACTGAGCTGCTCCCTCTTCAGGAGTCGTTCCATTTTTGGAGGAAAGGGCTTCTTATCCTGAACTATACATTTACACAAACACCACGATGAAAAAAACAATATCATGAATCATGTGAAAGACAAATGCAGTGTGAGCTGAGGCTCACAATGGAGCTGCACTTATACAGTTGTGCTCGAGATCAAACTCGCAGGAACCCACCCCCCTCCCTTCCACGTCCAACTTACTGGAATGAAGAATTTAAATGGCCTCTATTTACTGCATGTACTATCAGGATACTTTGTTTTTACAAATCAGAACAGAGCTGCATTTCATTAACACCAACCCTCTAATGGATTTGTTGTCCCATTTTGATCATACAGGGTGTTCGAAAAAGAACCGGCCAACTTTGGTGGTTAATATATTTAGTACCGCAAATCATAAAAAGATACCCCTTGTTTTATATGACACAAAAACTGAAAAAGTTTTCTTAATGTGCAGGTCTGGTGGTTTCATGTAAAAGCAAATGGCGACTCCACAGGAGAAAGCTCAGTGCGTGAAATGGTTAATCGAGATGAGTTCGGACACAACTTCAGCGACATTTCCGTTCAAGGCATGGAAGGAATCCACCATCGCGGACTCGTATGGGAGAGCCATACAAGGCGTTTAACGAGACTGGAAGTTTTCAGAAACAGAAAAAAGGACTGGTCGACCAAGCACAAGTGCAGCACACGCTGAACGAGTGTGTGAATCATTCCAACAAAGCCATAGAAAATCAATTTGGTGCACATCCAGAGAACTAGGACAACCAACCAACACTGCACACAGGATTTTGCATAAAAATGTCTGAAAGGTGAAGATTCTGCAGGAACTCAAACGTAGTGATGGACCCAAACACAAGGTGTTACTCCATCCATTGGGACCATACTCTGTGCAGAGCGTTGGTGCTGACGAATCAGTCTCCTTGGCTATTGGGCACAATCCTGGATGGGTCACCACCCTGACACGGGATACCAGCAAGCTGGCACTCATTTTGCCGACCTCAGAAGGATGACAGGCAGAGTCAACCCCACTTCATATTCATTCAACAGCCGAGTGGGATTTGAACCCAGGATCCAGGATCCCAAGCCCATAACCCTCAGCATTAAGCCAACACCAGGCATAAACACAAGGTATTTGCCTTGGAAATGCTCAGTCGCATCAAGGATGACGAAGATTATCTGAAAAAGTTCATGTTCACAGACGAAGCTTGCTTTCATGTATCAGGGAAGGTGAACCGGCACAATGTGAGGAGATGGGGCTCAGAAATCCCCCATGGGGTCATTGAACACATACACGACAGACCAAAGGTCAATGTGTGGTGTGGCCTTCTCCATAACCACTTGGTGGGTCCGTTTTTCTTTGGGTCTGAGGACACAGCGACCTTAACAATTTATATAAACATGTTTGAAGGATTCGCCTTCCCACACATTGAAGACCTGCAACCTGATATCATTTTTCAACAGGATGGCGCTCCACCTCATTGGGCCTCAGTCGTTCGAGCCATCCTGAATGAAAAATTTCCAGGTCGCTGGATTGACTGAGACAGACCAACCTTCTGGCTCCCACAATCACCAGACATATTGTTACGAATCTGGCAGCCATTTGCACACAACAGCCACAGTCCCCACAGTTCAGTTATTTCGATAAGTATGTGTTTATAGTTAGGACCCCTATGTTTAATGGGTTGATAAGTGTCCGTGTGCTGCGAAGTTTCTTTCTTGTTAGATTTTTGCAATACCCAACACCAACAAATCAATCCTTCACTTCTTCGCACCATCGACGCCATTGCCCACGTGCGTTCGACCACGGACGTGGGTGGAGGTTTCCTCACCTCAGAACACCAACTCCGCCCAGGAAAGGAGAGTTTCCCCCCTGTCCAATCACGGATGGCCAGCACATCACCCCACGAAAGCCTGTCCAATCAGGACAAAGATTACCTCAGAGCTCCGACTCCACCCCAGAAAGGCAGGGTTTTCCCCCTGTCCAATCAGAGGGGGACAGATATCACCCCACGAAACCCTGTCCAATCAGGGCATAGATTACCTCAGAGGACCGATCACCCGACGCCCAAGGGAGGGATAAGAATCGCCGGGCTTCCCTGAGTGTTCGCTGGAGTTGGGTTGGAATGGTCGGAGAAGAAAGGGGTCGCCATTGCTCTTGGTGTGCGTCGTTGGTGGTCGTCGTTGCCGTGTCTCAGGCTGGTCCTCTGACGATTCCACAGCCGTCGACTTCCATCTCTCCTTTTGTCGAGCAATAACCCGGAGTCCGAGCCGGGAATCTACACTGGCCCTCTGTGAGGAGGCGATCCTGGCCCGTGCCTGGACCCCGCTCTACCATGTCTGGGCTCACCAACGACCCCGAGTTTCACACCTGCAGTCACGGGCCAAACCGCCCGAGGCGGCCAGGTACCGACCAGACTCTGACCTCCAGCCTGTCTATCCCCTTGGCTGCGAGGGTCGAAATAAAGACAATCCGGGTCCATTTTCTTTTGGTGTGTGTGTGCCTGTGGTGGCGCCAGCCCATAAGTAGAAATTGTATAAGTGTGGTTTGCTCATTGTACATTGCCTGCATGTTCATGATAACTCTGCTCTGTCTCCCTCCCGATTATAAATAAACCCCTGTTAAATGTACCAGCTCGTTGCCTGTCGTTTCTACCATTGACTCAGCACGGTGCGGGCTTGAAAAATAGTGAGGCCGTCTGTGCCGTAAGTTGTCATTTGGGCCGGTGCGGCTTTGGTAATTTCCGCTCGATTATGCCGGATCCGAGTCGGTAACAGCGACTCGGTTCGGACAAAGCTGGCCGAGGGTGTGGCTTCCCCGGTAGTGAGATGGTGTGAGTACTTAGGTAAATTGGAATAGACAAGTGGACCCTACCTCATGCCATCGAAATATTGGTGACCACGGTCCTTTAAGCGACCCGTCGACTCCGGAGTTATCCGGGGTGACGACCTTTCAATTTCGGTGTTCGGTGGGAGACGGCCCGACTGCTACGTCTTGCGGTCGTCCTCGCCACCGAACCCGGCACCACAATACAACCCCCTTTCCTTTTTTCTGTGGGGGTTTGTCAAAGATGTTGTCTGCAACAAAGGCGTCAAACTTGTAGGATCTTCGTTCTTGGATCACAGCTGTTTGCGTGCTGGTGGACACAAACATGCTGAACTGAACAGGGCAAGAATTCGTGCACTGCCTTGATGTCCAATGCACGAAAAACGGAGCTCACAATGAAGTGTATTGATGGTGTGCAGAAAACTACATGAGTTTCTGTATCATATAAACTAAAGGGTATCGTTGTATCATTTGTGGTTCTAAATATATTAATAACTAAAGTTGTCCGTGTGTTTCTGGAACACCCTGTACATAGATAAAACCTCACATTCGGGTTAATTCCCCCATTTTTATGATTTATGACTTGTAATACCGGCTTACATCAGGTGGTGATTGTAATCCAGGATTACCGGGAAAAGATTGAGATCAACCCTGAAGTTGGAATTTTTTTTGTTTTACTCTTCCCAACCACCCACCCTCCAACAACCTTCCTCTGTACCTCGTGAGCACAACCACCAATTTTCAACTCATTCTGTCCAGTGGATCAGGAGTGCATCAAAGTCAAACAAACAAATAAGATGATATGAAATATTGCATGACAAGCAGAAGATCGTGCTAAAAATACCACGACAGAGAAGTCTTCATGTATTATTATATGGAAAGAAGGAGAAAATAAAAATGGATACCCTCCCCCCCTCCCCCATCCCCTGGAGAAGCAAAGTTCACCACGAGATCACACACTTGCTCAGCACTCTAATGGGGTGTGAAGACTGCATGATGTGAACAGCCGGCCCATCGTGGGTGATGTAGAAGCAAAGTTGGCATTCTTAATGATGTGGACGATGACGGGAAAAAGGAAGTATGGTTTGCACCATGGAACGACATCCCGCGTCCGACTGGATGGTCATTGGGGAGTGAGGCCATCGGTGAAAAGGCCTTTTGCTCCATAAGGATGGACCCCCTCCCACCCCCCCCGACCGATGCCCTTGCGTGTTATTCTCGAGAAATAATTCACCCTCTTCTATAATGTTCGATAAACATTCCATGAACACCCGCATCATCCCACCCTCCCAAAAACACAATGTTCGGGTGGTAGGATGGCCTGGAGGTCCACACACTCTCTTCTTCACTGATCTCGCCTGGGTTTGAATCCTGACCCAGCTATAAACATATCCCAGTGTTTCACAGGCAGGGTGATTCATCAATGTGTTTTCATCTCCCACCCCCCCCCTCCACTTCCTGGGTAACTGACCTTCAAAAATGTGGGTTACCCTCGGTACTTCAAACTCGTAGACAAAATTTGGTGGATTTCGGGCCAGTCCTGATTTTTCCATGATTTTTTAGACGTGAAAACACGACACACGCACGCACGCACGCACGCACACATTGCATGTCGTTGTTTAGGAACACGGAAGTCGAAGATTCAAAGAAATATAACAAGTTGGAATTGTGAACATACCCCGTGGGAGTTCATTCGTACAACTCTCAGGTTAGCGAGAGCACGGACGACGGATTTGGTAAGATTTTCATCGCATCAGAAAAAGAAACCAGAACACCTCACAAGAGTGAGGCTGGTGGTTCTAAATTATGACTTGTAAAACCCCACATATCTTGGGTACCAGAACTTGGGTACCCCACATGAACGAAATCAACATATCATCAGTTGCGACTTAATTTTGCATTGGACATTTAATATACATTTTTTCACAATTTTAAGAAAATGGGCCCAAAGGGCTGGAATGGCACTTTGGGCTCAGTTAATACCTGCGCATATGTGTCTGGCATATACCTGTCAATTTTCATAGAATCCTGTTCACGAATAATGGAGAAATGGACGTTCAAATGAACCGTACAAAGGAAAAGAGGGAACGGGACGGCACTTTGACCCCGCGGGGTAAAAACAAACAGGATCGTCTCAAATGATGTGTATTCCGAAATGACATCACGTTCTCCAGAACGAGACATCATTCAATCCCCCATCCTCCTTAAAAAGCAGACTTACCAGGTGTGTTCTTCGGACAATGTGACTTCCCACTCAACAACGACGACCTCCTGATCTGCATTGATGGGGTGCACTCGTGCTCACCTTTCTGGAGTAAGGAGGTTAACCTGGAGGACACAACATGGGGAATGAGTGTGTCCGGTTGGAATGAGTGTGTCCGGGTGGAATGACTGTGTCCGGTTGGAATGAGTGTGTCCGGTTGGAATGAGTGTGTCCGGTGGGAATGAGTGTGTCCGGTTGGAATGAGTGTGTCCGGTTGGAATGAGTGTACATGTGAGTGTGGAGAGAGTACAACGTGTTGGTTCCACTAGGAATAGAAACACCTACTGTTGCTGTTTTGAGAGAGCGAACCGCTGCCTGTTCAGGTATTCCTGCTGCTGGAACCTTGAGGATCCCTCATTGTCCACACGGGGTGGTGAGGAGGTGAGAAACAAGTCATCTGTAAAACACGAGGGGTGGAGTGGAGAGGGAGTGAGTAACAAGTGAGCTTCACAACATGAGGGGTGGTGAAGAGGTGAGTAACTAGTGACCATCACATGAGGTGTGGTGAAGACGTGAGTAACTGGTGACCTTCACAACATGAGGGGTGGTGAGGAGGTGAGTAACTAGTGACCATCACATGAGGGGTGGTGAAGAGGTGAGTAACTCGTGAGCTTCACAACATGAGGGGTGGTGAGGAGGTGAGTAACTTGTGACCTTCACAACATGAGGGGTGGTGAGGAGGTGAGAAACAAGAATTCTTCCCATCAGGATTTACTGTGACAAAAGTGAAAAACCATCAACGTTTGTAAACATCGTTCACATCAAACCGATATCCACGGACATGTTCATCGAATAACTCGACACTCGAGTCAAGGACAATTACTGTTTGATCGACGATGATTTCTCGACATGTTGATCGAAGATAAATTTGATTTCCACGGAGAAGTAGAAAACATGACTTGCTCGAACGAACACGAAACGTAAATGATGTTTTTCTCTCCTTTGACAACGGAAACAATGATGAACAATGGAAACAATGATGAACAATACCGTTTGTCTCCGTTGGCAACGGATCGAAGGTGCAGCAACAAATGACGTCACAAAGGTTGGTGAACTCCCCGGGCCAAACCGTCATGGTTTCCGGGAGTGGGTTGACAAACTCCACTTCACCACTTCTTCAGGACACGAACAAAGGAAATGGGGATAAACTAGAATGTTTCACGGAGCAAAGTTAAATTCCGACGATGTTTAAAATAATCATTGTTTTCCTGATTCACCGCGGTGCAGGCGATGTGACGGATATCACGTGACCTCGAGTGGACGAGTGTGGAAAGTTCTCGAATTTGTGACGTTGTGATATCGCGATAACTCCCCGTGTAAACGAGATTATGATCGGACGATGTGTTTGTGGGTTTTTCATGATCGGACGGACCGTGTGGGTTTGAGTGTGTTCATCGACTTCGTTCTGAAGAACCGAGAGATTAACGGATCGATAAAGAAGTGAGTTTGATCTCGGAAAATGATGTTTTATTATTGACATCGTCCGTCAACTCTGTTTCTCACAGTGAACTCGTGTAGTAAAAATTGGGTTCGGAATATGAATAAATAAATAAATGATTTGGGTGATTCGGATTTGTTGAAGATTTCAGAGAATTCACGTATTTCCGATAATAATCTTCTTAATATGGAAAAGGCAAAGCCGAGAAGCGAACAGAGAATTCTTCTTCCATTCGCTTCTTAAATATATCAAATTAAAGTCTTTTTGCTATGAAAAAATAAATATTACCTTAATATTACCTTCACAACAACAACTGCACCGCCGAGAACAGGATCTCATCTGAAAAAATAAATATTACCTCAACATTAACTTCACATCAACAACTACACCGCCTAGAACAGGATTTCATCTGAAAAAATAAATATTACCTCAACATTACCTTCACAATGACAACTACACCGCCGAGAATAGGATCTCATCTAAAAAAATAAATATTACCTCAACATTACCTTCACAACGACAACTACACCGTCGAGAACAGGATCTCATCTAAAAAAATAAATATAAACTCAACATTACCTTCACAACAACTACACCGCCGAGAACAGGATCTCATCTAAAAAAAATTAATATTACCTCAACATGATATCTCTACATTACCTTAACGACAACGACCCCGCTGAGAACAGGATCTCATCGGAAAAAAATAAATATTACCTCAACATTACCTTCACAACAACAACGACACCGCCGAGAACAGGATCTTATCTAAAAAAATAAATACGACCTCAACATTATACCTCCACATTACCTTCACAACAACAACTACACCGCCTAGAATAGGATCTCATCTGAAAAAATAAATACGACCTCAACATTTTCCCTCAACATTACCTTCACAACAACAACTACACCGCCTAGAACAGGATCTCATCTGAAAAAATAAATATTACCTCAACATTATACCTTGACATTACCTTCACAACAACAACTACACTGCCGAGAACAGGATCTCATCTGAAAAAATAAATATTACCTCAACATTATACCTCGACATTACCTTCACAACAACAACTACACCACCCAGAACAGGATCTCATCTGAAAAAAAAAAAAATCCTCAACATTACCTTCGCAACGACAACTACACCGCCTTGAACAGGATCTCATCTAAAAAAAAAATATTACCTCAACATTATCCCTCAACATTACCTTAACAACAACTACACCGCCAAGAACAGGATCTCATCTAAAAAAAAAATATTACCTCAACATTACCTTCACAACAACGACACCGCCGAGAACAGGATCTCATCAAAAACAATAAATATTACCTCAACATTACCTTCACAACAACAACACCGCCGAGAACAGGATCTCTTCTGAAAAAATAAATACTAGAAGTGAACGTAGTATTCTTCTTACATTTGCTTCTGACTTTACCAACAACTTGTTCACAACTGTATATGCAATTTCCGGTTACTTCAGCCTGGATTCGGGATCAGCGATCAAATAATGTAAATCACGATTAAAACATTTTTTTTTGATGATGCGGGAGATATCTTTGTTAAAATCAGTGGAGGAAATATACACCATGTCTGATATTTGGGTCTTTCATGTCTCCGACGATGCCTTTATCTCCCGGCATGCATCATTCCCCATGACAAAAACCGGAACCATCAAAAAACCAGAAGCAAAAAAAAAAAAACGGAAGCAAAAGGGTCATAGCCAACCACACGGATTCACAATAACCAGGGTATTGTGTTGTTTTTGTTGTTTCATATTCTCTCATGTGCACGCATTAAGTATGAAGCTCACTGCGTTCACTATAATGGAGCAAACGGACATTGTTATGTTTATTTATATATTTGTGACTGAACGTGTTCCGCCCGTTAGGCTTCTTCTTCTATCTGTAGGTAGTCTTCTTCTTCTTCCACAAGTTAGTCTTCTTCTTCTTCAAATAATCTTTCACAAATCCCGTCATTCTGTCCATTTTCTGTTTACATCCATAACAAGATGAAGGTGTTTGTGTGTTCATCGTAATCTTAACTCTCAGGGCCAATCCACCCAAATCACTGTTCCTCCATTCCCAAGATTCATGCCCGGAGGATGTTTTAATCGGGTTTACTGGAGGATATCGGTGAGGAAGTGTCCATTTGGGATCTTTGAAAACGTTCAGGTGAGACGTTTGAAGGTTATCACGTGACCCGGAAGTGTTTTGATGTTTACCTGTGAAGAAATATTATTCAGGGAAAGATAAATGTTCTTCCTCTTTGTTTTCTTCTGTTCCCACGATCAGGAGGAATCTCATCCACAGATGGCAAGTGATGCGCATTTCATGGGTTGGACCCTCTTTGTTTGTGAAAACCCACAAACACGTTCTGGTATCGTCAAAACTCGTGTGGGATGGAAAGTTTGATCAATTTTAAAACGTAATGTTTCGCTTCCATTTCCCTCGCAAGGATGGACATACAGACGGTGAGACCTGGAGGCGATGTGCAACCTGTCACTCACGTCAATTGGCTGTGACGTCATGAGCTTTCTCTTCAGGTGTGTTCAGTTGCCAAGAAGCAAGCGAGTGCTTGCCAAGCCAGCCTTCCTTATCAACAGTTTCTCATGGAGTGCTTGGTTTTGTGCCTCAGCCACTTGGTGAGCGCTCCACAAAAATAACCATGGTAACTGAACATGCCCCAGGAGTGTCACGTAATATCACGTGACCATTGGATTCCGCCTGGTGTTGGCTTATTGGTTAGGGTGGTGGACTTGGGATCCGGCCAATGATCCAGAGAGTGAGAAAATCAGTCGTGTGTGTGTGTGTGTGTGTGTGTGTGTGTGTGTGTGTGTGTGTGTGTGTGTGTGTGTGTGTGTGTGTGTGTGTGTGTGTGTGTGTGTGTGTGTGACTTTTGTATCACCACCAGTATCGTCGGCTATTGCGAAGATTCTGCTCAATGGTGGTCAGACGGCGCATTCTTCCTTCACATTACCCCTCAATCTGGCTCCAGTCGACCAAGCGATGTCATGTGAAAAATGATTCCGGACGAGGTGTGCTCCTCAAACGCGGTACCTTGATCGTGTGTCACGAATGTTCCATGTCGCACAAGCAGGTATTCAAGGAACTTGACAAAACTCTCCAAGATATTTGCTAAAACGGTTCACCCATGGGCGCAGTGATAGTTCTTCTTGCCGGTGATTTCAGATCGATTTAGCCATGAGTTTAACATTGGTACTCGAACCGATCAAGTCAATGCAGGTCTAAAATCGTCAGTGCTGTGTCGAGTCCGGCAATACATCGATATAATTTTTCACATCGATTATACCGGTATTTGAATTCTGAATGTATCGATATGAAAAAAAATCCCAGTTTTTCACCAACTAATCAAACAAAGATGTTTACAATGTTTAAATACCGCACATGGTTTGAAAAGTTTTAATGCTCCGGGCGTCTCAGCTAAACAAGGAACAGGAACAGTGAAACTTATGACTTCAAGACGTACAAGGAAGTAAGTCTAGTAGAATTTAACTTTTAACCCTCAGCGTTCAAGTTCATCAGCTCCGAACAAGAAATCGTGTTTATCTTTGCCCTCTTGGCTTGTTTTAAAGCAATTGTCAATTAATTACTTGTATGAATCGGGTGTGTTTTAGAAACCCTGTACCAAATCAATGATCTGTGATGCAGGTGTGAACCTTGAACTCGGATCCGTTCCCAGAATAAGACAAGTCTTCAATCTGCATGTAAAATAGACTTCCAGTTCCTGCCCATTGTTTAGACTTTAGACGGATGGGGGAAGGAAATGGCGTTGAGTTTAGCGCGTTTCATTCCCAAAGTAATGTTCCCAGTCTCCCGAGTCACAACTCTTCAACTTTTGTCATTCGCATTGCATCAAAGTTGCAATGACAAATTGAAACTGATATCCCGAAGCGAGACTGATGTGAAAAGTGAAACTGAAACTGCTGATCTACGTATCATCGGATGGGAAACCAGAATGAAATGCTGTTAGAAATACCGAATGGAAATTGCCGAAAGCCAAGCTATGGGGAGTGCAGAGAGAGGGGGCAGGTTGGGGACTGAATGAGCGATGTGGAGAGGGAAAGGTGCCTGTAGGTGGTCGGTTGGCATGAAAAAAACTTCGGTGATCTTCCATCAGGTGGTAGGCCCGAAACATGCCAAAATCCGTTTCCCAGTTGAGCTTTCATATGACCCTCACTCCAAAGCAGTACTTCAGAGGTACAAGCATGGATTGGAAATTATTGCTGGTGGAGTGCAATGGAGTTGTCAGCTCCACCCACTGTGATATCTGCACACTGAATATTGTTCTGGATTTCACAATCGGATCTGACGAATGGATTCAGACAGTTATTTCCAAAAATGCATGTCCAGGATAGACCCATCCCCATGTCTGGTGGGATTCTAACTTTGATGTGTTGGAGATGGGTATAGAAGAGATTCCCTTTCTTATGGGATGGCCTTTTTCTCTTTATGACACATCCATGCACGCGAGATAGCCGTGAGCCCAGCGGAGGCTCGTCTACCCCCTTTCTGCTAGGACACATTGGCTTGGAGGTGGACGATTTATTTACACTTTGGATTTACAGGACATTTGATTAAGCACACAGCGGGCTTTTCCGGAGCAGTTATTCTGACGGTCAAATACGGCTGTGGATCATTTACCTCGCCCACCTATCTTTGATTGACATTCGACACCCACCTCTTTCACCGACATTGACGTCAACCCTTTTCCATCGACATTTGATTCTGGAACACCCTGTACATAGATAAAACCTCACATTCGGGTTCATTCCCCCATTTTTATGATTTATGACTTGTAATACCGGCTTACATCAGGTGGTGCTTGTAATACAGGATTACCAGGAAAAGATTGAGATCAACCCTGAAGTTGGAATTTTTTTGTTTTACTCTTCCCGACCACCCACCCTCCAACAACCATCCTCTGTACCTCGTGAGCACAACCACCAATTTTCAACTCATTCTGTCCAGTGGATCAGGAGTGCATCAAAGTCAAACAAACAAACAAGATGATATGAAATATTGCATGACAAGCAGAAGATCGTGCTAAAAATACCACGGCAGAGAAGTCTTCATGTATTATTATATGGAAAGAAGGAGAAATAAAAATGGATACCCTCCCCCCCTCCCCCATCCCCTGGAGAAGCAAAGTTCACCACGAGATCACACACTTGCTCAGCACTCTAATGGGGTGTGAAGACTGCATGATGTGAACAGCCGGCCCATCGTGGGTGATGTAGAAGCAAAGTTGGCATTCTTAACGATGTGGACGATGACGGGAAAATGGAAGTATGGTTTGCACCATGGAACGACATCCCGCGTCCGACTGGATGGTCATTGGGGAGTGAGGCCATCGGTGAAAAGGCCTTTTGCTCCATAAGGATGGACCCCCCCCCCCCGACCGATGCCCTTGCGTGTTATTCTCGAGAAATAATTCCCCCTCTTCTATAATGTTCGATAAACATTCAATGAACACCCGCATCCTCCCACCTTCCCAAAAACACAATGTCCGGGTGGTAGGATGGCCTGGAGGTCCACACACTCTCTTCTTCACTGATCTCGCCTGGGTTTGAATCGTGACCCAGCTATAAACATATCCCAGTGTTTCACAGGCAGGGTGATTCATCAATGTGTTTTCATCTCCCACCCCCCCCCCCCACTTCCTGGGTAACTGACCTTCAAAAATGTGGGTTACCCTCGGTACTTTAAACTCGTAGACAAAATTTGGTGGATTTCGGGCCAGTCCTGATTTTTCCATGATTTTTTAGACGTGAAAACACGACACACGCACGCACGCACGCACGCACACATTGCATGTCGTTGTTTAGGAACACGGAAGTCGAAGATTCAAAGAAATATAACAAGTTGGAATTGTGAACATACCCCGTGGGAGTTCATTCGTACAACTCTCAGGTGAGCGAGAGCACGGACGACAGATTTGGTAAGATTTTCATCGCATCAGAAAAAGAAACCAGAACACCTCACAAGAGTGAGGCTGGTGGTTCTAAATTATGACTTGTAAAACCCCACATATCTTGGGTACCAGAACTTGGGTACCCCACATGAACGAAATCAACATATCATCAGTTGCGACTTAATTTTGCGTTGGACATTTAAAATACATTTTTTCACAATTTTAAGAAAATGGGCCCAAAGGGCCGGAATGGCACTTTGGGCTCAGTTAATACCTGCGCATATGTGTCTGGTATATACCTGTCAATTTTCATCGCATTCTATTTACGAATAATGGAGAAATAGACGTTCATCTGAACTGTACACAAGAAAAGAGGGAACGGGACGGCACTTTGACCCCGTGGGGTAAAAACAAACAGGATCGTCTCAAATGATGTGTATTCCGAAATGACATCACGTTCTCCAGAACGAGACGTCATTCAATCTCCCATCCTCCTTAAAAACCAGACTTACCAGGTGTGTTCTTTGGACAATGTGACTTCCCACTCAACGACGACCTCCTGATCTGCATTGATGGGGTGCACTCGTGCTCACCTTTCTGGAGTAAGGAGGTTAACCTGGAGGACACAACATGGGGAATGTGTGTGTCCGGTTGGAATGAGTGTCTGGTTGGAATGAGTGTGTCCGGTGGGAATGAGTGTGTCCGGTTGGAATGAGTGTCTGGTTGGAATGAGTGTGTCCGGTGGGAATGAGTGTGTCCGGTGGGAATGAGTGTGTCCGGTTGGAATGAGTGTGTCGGGTGGGAATGAGTGTGTCGGGTGGGAATGAGTGTACATGTGAGTGTGGAGAGAGTACAACGTGTTGGTTCCACTAGGAATAGAAACACCTACTGTTGCTGTTTTGAGAGAGCGAACCGCTGCCTGTTCAGGTATTCCCGCTGCTGGAACCTTGAGGATCCCTCATTGTCCACACGGGGTGGTGAGGAGGTGAGAAACAAGTCAACTGTAAAACACGAGGGGTGGAGTGGAGAGGGAGTGAGTAACAAGTGAGCTTCACAACATGAGGGGTGGTGAAGAGGTGAGTAACTGGTGACCTTCACAACATGAGGGGTGGTGAAGAGGTGAGTAACTGGTGACCTTCACAGCATGAGGGGTGGTGAGGAGGTGAGTGACTCGTGACCTTCACATGAGGAGTGGTGAGGAGATAACTAGTGACCTTCACAACATGAGGGGTGGTGAGGAGGTGAGTAACTAGTGACATTCGCAACATGAGGGGTGGTGAGGAGGTGAGTAACTAGTGACCTTCACAACATGAGGGATGGTGAGGAGGTGAGTAACTAGTGACCTTCACAACATGAGGGGTAGTGAGGAGGTGAGTAACTAGTGACCTTCACAACATGAGGGGTGGTGAGGAGGTGAGTAACTAGTGACCTTCACAACATGAGGGGTGGTGAGGAGGTGAGTAACTAGTGACATTCGCAACATGAGGGGTGGTGAGGAGGTGAGTAACTAGTGACCTTCACAACATGAGGGATGGTGAGGAGGTGAGTAACTAGTGACCTTCACAACATGAGGGGTAGTGAGGAGGTGAGTAACTAGTGACCTTCACAACATGAGGGGTGGTGAGGAGGTGAGTAACTAGTGACCTTCACAACATGAGGGGTGGTGAGGAGGTGAGTAACTAGTGACATTCGCAACATGAGGGGTGGTGAGGAGGTGAGTAACTAGTGACCTTCACAACATGAGGGATGGTGAGGAGGTGAGTAACTAGTGACCTTCACAACATGAGGGGTAGTGAGGAGGTGAGTAACTAGTGACCTTCACAACATGAGGGGTGGTGAGGAGGTGAGTAACTAGTGACCTTCACAACATGAGGGGTGGTGAGGAGGTGAGTAACAAGAATTCTTCCCATCAGGATTTCCTGTGACGAAAGTGAAAAACCATCAACGTTTGTAAACATCGTTCACATCAAACCGATATCCACGGACATGTTCATCGAATAACTCGACACTCGAGTCAAGGACAATTACTGTTTGATCGACGATGATTTCTCGACATGTTGATCGAAGATAAATCTGATTTCCACGGAGAAGTAGAAAACATGACTCGCTCGAACGAACACGAAACGTAAATGATGTTTTTCTCTCCTTTGACAACGGAAACAATGATGAACAATGGAAACAATGATGAACAATACCGTTTGTCTCCGTTGGCAACGGATCGAAGGTGCAGCAACAAATGACGTCACAAAGGTTGGTGAACTCCCCGGGCCAAACCGTCATGGTTTCCGGGAGTGGGTTGACAAACTCCACTTCACCACTTCTTCAGGACACGAACAAAGGAAATGGGGATAAACTAGAATGTTTCACGGAGCAAAGTTAAATTCCGACGATGTTTAAAATAATCATTGTTTTCCTGATTCACCGCGGTGCAGGCGATGTGACGGATATCACGTGACCTCGAGTGGACGAGTGTGGAAAGTTCTCGAATTTGTGACGTTGTGATATCGCGATAACTCCCCGTGTAAACGAGATTATGATCGGACGATGTGTTTGTGGGTTTTTCATGATCGGACGGACCGTGTGGGTTTGAGTGTGTTCATGTACTTCGTTCTGAAGAACCGAGAGATTAACGGATCGATAAAGAAGTGAGTTTGATATCGGAAAAATGATGTTTTTTTCATTGACATCGTCCGTCAACTCTGTTTCTCACAGTGAACTCGTGTGGTAAAAATTGGGTTCGGAACATAAATAAATGATTTGGGTGATTCGGATTTGTTGAAGATTTCAGAGAATTCACGTATTACCGATAATAATCTTATTATAATGGAGCAAACGGACATTGATATGTTTATTTATATATTTGTGACTGAACGTGTTCCGCCCGTTAGGCTTCTTCTTCTATCTGTAGGTAGTCTTCTTCTTCTTCTTCTTCCGCAAGTTAGTCTTCTTCTTCTTCCACAAGTTAGTCTTCTTCTTCTTCAAATAATCTTTCACAAATCCCGTCATTCTGTCCATTTTCTGTTTACATCCATAACAAGATGAAGGTGTTTGTGTGTTCATCGTAATCTTAACTCTCAGGGCCAATCCACCCAAATCACTGTTCCTCCATTCCCAAGATTCATGCCCGGAGGATGTTTTAATCGGGTTTACTGGAGGATATCGGTGAGGAAGTGTCCATTTGTGATCTTTGAAAACGTTCAGGTGAGACGTTTGAAGGTTATCACGTGACCCGGAAGTGTTTTGATGTTTACCTGTGAAGAAATATTTTTCAGGGAAAGATAAATGTTCTTCCTCTTTGTTTTCTTCTATTCCCACGATCAGGAGGAATCTCATCCACAGATGGCAAGTGATGCGCATTTCATGGGTTGGACCCTCTTTGTTTGTGAAAACCCACAAACACGTTCTGGTATCGTCAAAACTCGTGTGGGATGGAAAGTTTGATCAATTTTAAAACGTAATGTTTCGCTTCCATTTCCCTCGCAAGGATGGACATACAGACGGTGAGACCTGGAGGCGATGTGCAACCTGTCACTCACGTCAATTGGCTGTGACGTCATGAGCTTTCTCTTCAGGTGTGTTCAGTTGCCAAGAAGCAAGCGAGTGCTTGCCAAGCCAGCCTTCCTTATCAACAGTTTCTCATGGAGTGCTTGGTTTTGTGCCTCAGCCACTTGGTGAGCGCTCCACAAAAATAACCATGGTAACTGAACATGCCCCAGGAGTGTCACGTAATATCACGTGACCATTGGATTCCGCCTGGTGTTGGCTTATTGGTTAGGGTGGTGGACTTGGGATCCGGCCAATGATCCAGAGAGTGAGAAAATCAGTCGTGTGTGTGTGTGTGTGTGTGTGTGTGTGTGTGTGTGTGTGTGTGTGTGTGTGTGTGTGTGTGTGTGTGTGTGTGTGTGTGTGTGTGTGTGTGTGTGTGTGTGTGTGACTTTTGTATCACCACCAGTATCGTCGGGTATTGCGAAGATTCTGCTCAATGGTGGTCAGACGGCGCATTCTTCCTTCACATTACCCCTCAATCTGGCTCCAGTCGACCAAGCGATGTCATGTGAAAAATGATTCCGGACGAGGTGTGCTCCTCAAACGCGGTACCTTGATCGTGTGTCACGAATGTTCCATGTCGCACAAGCAGGTATTCAAGGAACTTGACAAAACTCTCCAAGATATTTGCTAAAACGGTTCACCCATGGGCGCAGTGATAGTTCTTCTTGCCGGTGATTTCAGATCGATTTAGCCATGAGTTTAACATTGGTACTCGAACCGATCAAGTCAATGCAGGTCTAAAATCGTCAGTGCTGTGTCGAGTCCGGCAATACATCGATATAATTTTTCACATCGATTATACCGGTATTTGAATTCTGAATGTATCGATATGAAAAAAAATCCCAGTTTTTCACCAACTAATCAAACAAAGATGTTTACAATGTTTAAATACCGCACATGGTTTGAAAAGTTTTAATGCTCCGGGCGTCTCAGCTAAACAAGGAACAGGAACAGTGAAACTTATGACTTCAAGACGTACGAGGAAGTAAGTCTAGTAGAATTTAACTTTTAACCCTCAGCGTTCAAGTTCATCAGCTCCGAACAAGAAATCGTGTTTATCTTTGCCCTCTTGGCTTGTTTTAAAGCAATTGTCAATTAATTACTTGTATGAATCGGGTGTGTTTTAGAAACCCTGTGCCAAATCAATGATCTGTGATGCGGGTGTGAACCTTGAACTCGGATCCGTTCCCAGAATAAGACAAGTCTTCAATCTGCACGTAAAATAGACTTCCAGTTCCTGCCCATTGTTTAGACTTTAGACGGATGGGGGAAGGAAATGGCGTTGAGTTTAGCGCGTTTCATTCCCAAAGTAATGTTCCCAGTCTCCCGAGTCACAACTCTTCAACTTTTGTCATTCGCATTGCATCAAAGTTGCAATGACAAATTGAAACTGATATCCCGAAGCGAGACTGATGTGAAAAGTGAAACTGAAACTGCTGATCTACGTATCATCGGATGGGAAACCAGAATGAAATGCTGTTAGAAATACCGAATGGAAATTGCCGAAAGCCAAGCTATGGGGAGTGCAGAGAGAGGGGGCAGGTTGGGGACTGAATGAGCGATGTGGAGAGGGAAAGGTGCCTGTAGGTGGTCGGTTGGCATGAAAAAAAACTTCGGTGATCTTCCATCAGGTGGTAGGCCCGAAACATGCCAAAATCCGTTTCCCAGTTGAGCTTTCATATGACCCTCACTCCAAAGCAGTACTTCAGAGGTACAAGCATGGATTTGAAATTTTTGCTGGTGGAGTGCAATGGAGTTGTCAGCTCCACCCACTGTGATATCTGCACACTGAATATTGACACTGAATATTGTTCTGGATTTCTGAATCGGATCTGACGAATGGATTCAGACAGTTATTTCCAAAAATGCATGTCCAGGATAGACCCATCCCCATGTCTGGTGGGATTCTAACTTTGATGTGTTGGAGACGGGTATAGAAGAGATTCCCTTTCTTATGGGATGGCCTTTTTCTCTTTATGACACATCCATGCACGCGAGATAGCCGTGAGCCCAACGGAGGCTCGTCTACCCCCTTTCTGCTAGGACACATTGGCTTGGAGGTGGACGATTTATTTACACTTTGGATTTACAGGACATTTGATTAAGCACACAGCGGGCTTTTCCTGAGCAGTTATTCTGACGGTCAAATACGGCTGTGGATCATTTACCTCGCCCACCTATCTTTGATTGACATTCAACACCCACCTCTTTCACCGACATTGACGTCAACCTTTTTCCATCGACATTTGATTCTGGAACACCCTGTACATAGATAAAACCTCACATTCGGGTTCATTCCCCCATTTTTATGATTTATGACTTGTAATACCGGCTTACATCAGGTGGTGCTTGTAATACAGGATTACCAGGAAAAGATTGAGATCAACCCTGAAGTTGGAATTTTTTTGTTTTACTCTTCCCGACCACCCACCCTCCAACAACCTTCCTCTGTACCTCGTGAGCACAACCACCAATTTTCAACTCATTCTGTCCAGTGGAACAGGAGTGCATCAAAGTCAAACAAACAAACAAGATGATATGAAATATTGCATGACAAGCAGAAGATCGTGCTAAAAATACCACGGCAGAGAAGTCTTCATGTATTATTATATGGAAAGAAGGAGAAATAAAAATGGATACCCTCCCCCCCTCCCCCATCCCCTGGAGAAGCAAAGTTCACCACGAGATCACACACTTGCTCAGCACTCTAATGGGGTGTGAAGACTGCATGATGTGAACAGCCGGCCCATCGTGGGTGATGTAGAAGCAAAGTTGGCATTCTTAACGATGTGGACGATGACGGGAAAATGGAAGTATGGTTTGCACCATGGAACGACATCCCGCGTCCGACTGGATGGTCATTGGGGAGTGAGGCCATCGGTGAAAAGGCCTTTTGCTCCAAGGATGGACCCCCCCCCCCCCGACCGATGCCTTTGCGTGTTATTCTCGAGAAATAATTCCCCCTCTTCTATAATGTTCAATAAACATTCCATGATCACCCGTATCCTCCCACCTTCCCAAAAACACAATGTCCGGGTGGTAGGATGGCCTGGAGGTCCACACACTCTCTTCTTCACTGATCTCGCCTGGGTTTGAATCCTGACCCAGCTATAAACATATCCCAGTGTTTCACAGGCAGGGTGATTTCATCAATGTGTTTTCATCTCCCACCCCCCCTCCACTTCCTGGGTAACTGACCTTCAAAAATGTGGGTTACCCTCGGTACTTCAAACTCGTAGACAAAATTTGGTGGATTTCGGGCCAGTCCTGATTTTTCCATGATTTTTTAGACGTGAAAACACGACACACGCACGCACACATTGCATGTCGTTGTTTAGGAACACGGAAGTCGAAGATTCAAAGAAATATAACAAGTTGGAATTGTGAACATACCCCGTGGGAGTTCATTCGTACAACTCTCAGGTGAGCGAGAGCACGGACGACGGATTTGGTAAGATTTTCATCGCATCAGAAAAAGAAACCAGAACACCTCACAAGAGTGAGGCTGGTGGTTCTAAATTATGACTTGTAAAACCCCACATATCTTGGGTACCAGAACTTGGGTACCCCACATGAACGAAATCAACATATCATCAGTTGCGACTTAATTTTGCGTTGGACATTTAAAATACATTTTTTCACACTTTTAAGAAAATGGGCCCAAAGGGCCGGAATGGCACTTTGGGCTCAGTTAATACCTGCGCATATGTGTCTGGCATATACCTGTCAATTTTCATAGCATTCTATTTACGAATAATGGAGAAATAGACGTTCATATGAACCGTACAAAGGAAAAGAGGGAACGGGACGGCACTTTGACCCCGCGGGGTAAAAACAAACAGGATCGTCTCAAATGATGTGTATTCCGAAATGACATCACGTTCTCCAGAACGAGACGTCATTCAATCTCCCATCCTCCTTAAAAACCAGACTTACCAGGTGTGTTTTTCGGACAATGTGACTTCCCACTCAACAACGACGACCTCCTGATCTGCATTGATGGGGTGCACTCGTGCTCACCTTTCTGGAGTAAGGAGGGTAACCTGGAGGACACAACATGGGGAATGTGTGTGTCCGGTTGGAATGAGTGTGTCCGGTTGGAATGAGTGTGTCCGGTGGGAATGAGTGTGTCCGGTTGGAATGAGTGTGTCCGGTGGGAATGAGTGTGTCCGGTGGGAATGAGTGTGTCCGGTTGGAATGAGTGTGTCCAATTGGAATGAGTGTGTCCGGTTGGAATGAGTGTGTCCGGTTGGAATGAGTGTGTCCAATTGGAATGAATGTGTCCGGTAGGAATGAGTGTGTCCGGTAGGAATGAGTGTATCCAGTTGGAATGAGTGTGTCCGGTTGGAATGAGTGTGTCCAATTGGAATGAGTGTGTCCGGTAGGAATGAGTGTGTCCAGTTGGAATGAGTGTGTCTGGTGGGAATGAGTGTGTCCGGTTGGAATGAGTGTGTCTGGTTGGAATGAGTGTGTCCAGTTGGAATGAGTGTGTCCGGTAGGAATGAGTGTACATGTGAGTGTGGAGAGAGTACAACGTGTTGGTTCCACTTGGAATAGAAACACCTACTGTTGCTGTTTTGAGAGAGCGAACCGCTGCCTGTTCAGGTATTCCCGCTGCTGGAACCTTGAGGATCCCTCATTGTCCACACGGGGTGGTGAGGAGGTGAGAAACAAGTCAACTGTAAAACACGAGGGGTGGAGTGGAGAGGGAGTGAGTAACAAGTGAGCTTCACAACATGAGGGGTGGTGAAGAGGTGAGTTACTGGTGACCTTCACAACATGAGGGGTGGTGAAGAGGTGAGTAACTGGTGACCTTCACAGCATGAGGGGTGGTGAGGAGGTGAGTGACTCGTGACCTTCACATGAGGAGTGGTGAGGAGGTAACTAGTGACCTTCACAACATGAGGAGTGGTGAGGAGGTGAGTAACTAGTGACCTTCACAACATGAGGGGTGGTGAGGAGGTGAGTAACTAGTGACCTTCACAACATGAGGGGTGGTGAGGAGGTGAGTAACTAGTGACCTTCACAACATGAGGGGTGGTGAAGAGGTGAGTAACTTGTGACCTTCACAACATGAGGGGTGGTGAGGAGGTGAGTAACTTGTGACCTTCACAACATGAGGGGTGGTGAGGAGGTGAGTAACTAGTGACCTTCACAACATGAGGGGTGGTGAGGAGGTGAGAAACAAGAATTCTTCCCATCAGGATTTCCTGTGACGAAAGTGAAAAACCATCAACGTTTGTAAACATCGTTCACATCAAACCGATATCCACGGACATGTTCATCGAATAACTCGACACTCGAGTCAAGGACAATTACTGTTTGATCGACGATGATTTCTCGACATGTTGATCGAAGATAAATTTGATTTCCACGGAGAAGTAGAAAACATGACTCGCTCGAACGAACACGAAACGTCAATGATGTTTTTCTCTCCTTTGACAACGGAAACAATGATGAACAATGGAAACAATGATGAACAATACCGTTTGTCTCCGTTGGCAACGGATCGAAGGTGCAGCAACAAATGACGTCACAAAGGTTGGTGAACACCCCGGGCCAAACCGTCATGGTTTCCGGGAGTGGGTTGACAAACTCCACTTCACCACTTCTTCAGGACACGAACAAAGGAAATGGGGATAAACTAGAATGTTTCACGGAGCAAAGTGAAATTCCGATGATGTTTAAAATAATCATTGTTTTCCTGATTCACCGCGGTGCAGGCGATGTGACGGATATCACGTGACCTCGTGTGGAAAGTTCTCGAATTTGACGTGATATCGCGATAACTCCCCGTGTAAACGAGATTATGATCGGACGATGTGTTTGTGGGTTTTTCATGATCGGACGGACCGTGTGGGTTTGAGTGTGTTCATGTACTTCGTTCTGAAGAACCGAGAGATTAACGGATCAATAAAGAAGTGAGTTTGATATCGGAAAATGATGTTTTATTATTAACATCGTCCGTCAACTCTGTTTCTCACAGTGAACTCGTGTGGTAAAAATTGGGTTCGGAATGTGGTGAATTGAAGGTCGTGACGTGTGATCACATGATGCCCGGCTGGAGCACAGAAGAGATAAAGCTGAGGTTCGGCTCGGCCGCAGGGTTTTGTCCCTGGGGCATTGCCATTGTATGTCGCCGGCTCACTTGGTGCTCATTGAATGGTGAGAACACTGATTGATATATAATACTGATTTATTTTGCGGTGATTAGTTGCGCGTGTGTACCTTACTGCTTGTACTCCATGCTGCGTTTGTATTCCCTGATGTGCCCGTAGAAGCGGCTCCAATCAAATGGAATAAAGCCTAAACTCTGAAGGTTCTTCTCTCGCTTTTATTTCAATTTATTCCATTTGGTTTTCTCGGCTCTCTCAACCAACGATGGACAAGATCTACAAACCAGAGAGGTTCGACGCAGACCCAAACGCGACTGACGCAGAAATGAAATGGTCGCATTGGTTCTGTTCCTTCTCACACTATCTGACCATCATCGAAGAGGGAGCTGACAAATTTGCCGCTCTCGTGAATCATGTCTCGCCCAGCGTGTACAGGCTCTTCTCGGAGTGCGACAATTACGAAGCAGCGATCGACGTGCTGCAGGCGCTCTACGTGAAGCGCAAGAACGAGGTATACATACGACATCTTCTCAACACACGCAAGCAAGCAGCCGGGGAGACAATCGATCAGTTCCTGCAAGCTCTGAATCAGCTGGGAAAAGACCGGGCCGTAAGCGCCGAGGAACACCGAAAGGAAGCGACACGGGAGGCATTCATCCAAGGACTCAGATCAGCCCACATACGGCAACGCTTACTAGAGAAAGCGCAACCACTCTTGACAAGGTAGTCGATCAGGCTCGAGCGATGGATACGGCTCAGCAGCAATCTGAGTCATTTGGGACACCGATGCTGCTAATGAACGCTGCTACGATGGGAACCCAAGGAACCCCACTGGCACAGACACAGCCAGACATAGGGGATGGAGAAACACCCGAGGAGCCGGATACCCAGGCCACGTCAAACTCCTCAGCAACTGCTCCGGTTGGTAAATGCTTCTTTTGTGGGTACAAAAGGCACCCTCGTCAAAAATGCCCTGCCAGAGATGCCACATGCATGAATTGCGACAAGAAAGGGCATTATGCCAGGGTATGTAAATCTACTCTAAGGAGAAATAAACCCACTTCTGCGGCTCTCTACTCGCAAAATAAATTAACTGTAGCCTCCCCGGGGAATCTATCCAAGGCTATCATCAACGTACGAATTAACGGGCATATGGCTGAGGCACTGATTGATACCGGTAGCTCTGAAAGTTTCGTTAACAGCTCGCTAGTGAAAGGCAGGAAATGGATAATCCACCCGACTGACAATACGGTATGCATGGCCGCCACCTCACTACAATCCCGCGTGCGAGGGTACTGCAATGTTGAATTGGACGTAAAAGGGTACACGCATCGGGATGTAAGGGTACTGGTGCTTCGTGATTTGTGCGCAGACGTAATTCTGGGTCATAATGTCCTCAAGCAGCACACGAGCGTCGAAATACCCTTTGGAGGAAGCAAACCTCGTCTAATTTTAAATGCGTTGACCACCGCGGAGGTGACGTCCCCCCAGCTGTTCGCTAACCTGTCGCCGGTCTGCAAACCGATAGCGATCAAATCGCGGCGATATACCACTGCTGACATGAATTTCATCACTTCAGAAACCAAGCGATTACTGGAAGAAGGAATTATAGAACCGAGCGATTCGCCATGGCGCGCACAGGTGTTAGTAACCAGCAGTCAGAACCATAAGAAACGAATGGTTGTCGATTATTCCCAAACGGTCAATCGCTTTACCCAACTCGATGCCTACCCCCTGCCGCGCATAGATGAGATGGTCGAACGCGTGGCCAATTATAAGGTATTCAGCACCATCGACTTGCGAAGCGCTTATCATCAAATTCCCATCCGAGAGGAAGACAAACCTTACACCGCATTCCAGGCAGGGAGGCGCCTCTACCAGTTCAGAAAGATACCATTCGGTGTCACGAATGGAGTAGCTTGCTTCCAACGAGTTATGGACGACATCATCTCAGATGAAAACCTCAAAGACACTTTTGTTTACGTGGACAATGTCACAGTGTGCGGTAGGGATCAGGGGGAACATGATATGAATCTGGACAGATTCTTGAGCATTGCTAGAAAATATAATCTGACTCTCAACTATGAGAAATGCGTATTCTCGGCAAGGTCAATTGACCTTCTCGGCTACACAATAGCCGACGGCACAATTAAGCCTGATCCTGAACGATTGCGCCCGCTCCGTGAGCTACCACCACCTCAGGACCTGCAGACGATGCGCCGGGTGATCGGCATGTTTGCTTACGATGCGAGATGGATTTCGCAATACTCCGAGAAAATACATCCCCTAGTGCATTGCAAAAACTTTCCACCAGATGCCGCTGTTGTGACAGCTTTCCACAACCTCAAAGACGATATCAGTAATTCCGTGGTTTTATCGATCGATAGCTCGGTGCCCTTCGTGGTGGAAACCGACGTTTCAGATCACGCCATAGCTGCGACGCTTAATCAGTCTGGGAGACCCGTCGCGTTCTTCTCGAGAACTCTCTCTGGAAGCGAGCAGAGACACTCAGCGATAGAGAAGGAAGCGTACGCCATCGTCGAAGCGCTGCGCAAATGGAGACATTATTTGCTGGGAAACCACTTCACGCTCGTTACGGACCAACGATCCGTGGCATTCATGTTTGATGGGAAAAATAACGGGAAAATTAAGAATGAAAAAATTATGAGATGGCGGATAGACCTAGCTTGCTATAGTTACGACATTGTTTACCGGCCCGGGAGGGAAAACCCTGCTGCAGACACCTTCTCGCGGGTCTACTGCTCGGCGGTAATCAGTCAGGCTTTGCAAGACCTCCATGTGTCTCTTTGCCACCCGGGGGTAACCAGAATGGCACATTTCGTACGCAGACAGAACCTGCCCTATTCTATTGAAGATATTAAACAAATGAATGCTTCATGCCCTGTTTGTGCTGAACTAAAACCCAGATTCTATGGTGCGGCTCCTGGCAGACTGATCAAGGCCACTTCTCCCTTCGAGAGACTAAACATTGACTTCAAAGGGCCCCTGCCGACCGAGACAGACAACAGATACATATTCACTGTTGTTGATGAGTATTTAAGGTTCCCTTTCGCGTTTCCGTGCTCGGATATGACCTCGGGCACTGTCGTGAAATGTCTGTCTGACCTCTTCGCTATGTTTGGGAAACCTTCGTACATACATTCAGACAGAGGGCCGTGTTTCATGTCAGCCGGGCTAAAACAGTTCCTATTAGAGCTCGGCATAGCAACTAGTCGAGCGACGGGTTACAACCCACAGGGTAATGGTCAGGTGGAACGTTATAATGGAGTTATTTGGAAAGCTGTAACTCTGGCGTTGAAATCAAGAGGACTGGGCCCCAAGCGGTGGGAGGTTACCCTTCTCGACGCTCTGAATTCCATACGCTCTCTGCTCTGCACCTCCACCAATGCGACTCCTCACGACCGAATGTTTACTCACCAACGACGTTATGTTGACGGCCAATCGGTGCCCAACTGGCTAACCCATCCCGGAACAGTGTTCATGAAACGCCCGGTACGACAAAGCAAGTATGAACCCATGGTGGAAGGGGTCGAGCTCATCGATACTAATCCAGAATACGCTCATGTCAGGCTCCCGGATGGCAGGGAGACCACTGTGTCGGTTCGTCATTTGGCTCCCTCAGGTACTCCCCCCGTCGGTACACCACCATCTGGCACACCTCCCTCTGACATTCCCTCCCCAGGTGTTTCTCCCCCAGGGACTCCACCCGAGAAGGGAGACGGCGGAGCTACCGCGTTCCACCCGGGGGCGATCGGGGAGACATCTCCGGCACGAGTCGAGGCTCACCAAAAGGATCCGAAGCCTCCCTCAAGTGAAACTGCCATCTACTCCCGGAGAGGCCGGCGAATAATACCCCCTCGCCGACTCAATCTGTAAAGGGGATTATCAGCATCCTCGATGCTCATGCTCCTATATGCTCGTTACATAATATATCGATGCTCATTACCATGCTCCTACAACTCACAATAATCCTCACTGCTTGGCATGTATGCTTCTGTAGATTAGATAGTTCGCGTTGCTTGAAATGTATACTCCTGTAGCGCTGAAGTAATCATGGTGCGTTAGCTGGGCCTCTAGTTACATTTTAAAGGCGGGGAGAATGTGGTGAATGGAAGGTTGTGACGTGTGATCACATGATGCCCGGCTCGAGCACAGAAGAGATAAAGCTGAGGGTCGGCTCGGCCGCGGGGTTTTGTCCCTGGGGCATTGGCATTGTATGTCGCCGGCTCACTTGGTGCTCATTGAATGGTGAGAACACTGATTGATATATAATACTGATTTATTTTGCGGTGATTAGTTGCGCGTGTGTACCTTACTGCTTGTACTCCATGCTGCGTTTGTATTTCCTGGTGTGCCCGTAGAAGCGGCTCCAATCAAATGGAATAAAGCCTACACTCTGAAGGTTCTTCTCTCGCTTTTATTTCAATTTATTCCATTTGGTTTTCTCGGCTCTCTCAACCAACGATGGACAAGATCTACAAACCAGAGAGGTTCGACGCAGACCCAAACGCGACTGACGCAGAAATGAAATGGTCGCATTGGTTCTGTTCCTTCTCACACTATCTGACCATCATCGAGGAGGGAGCTGACAAATTTGCCGCTCTCGTGAATCATGTCTCGCCCAGCGTATACAGGCTCTTCTCGGAGTGCGACAATTACGAAGCAGCGATCGACGTGCTGCAGGCGCTCTACGTGAAGCGCAAGAACGAGGTATACATACGACATCTTCTCAACACACGCAAGCAAGCAGCCGGGGAGACAATCGATCAGTTCCTGCAAGCTCTGAATCAGTTGGGAAAAGACCGGGCCGTAAGCGCCGAGGAACACCGAAAGGAAGCGACACGGGAGGCATTCATCCAAGGACTCAGATCAGCCCACATACGGCAACGCTTACTAGAGAAAGCGCAACCCACTCTTGACAAGGTAGTCGATCAGGCTCGAGCGATGGATACGGCTCAGCAGCAATCTGAGTCATTTGGGACACCGATGCTGCTAATGAACGCTGTTACGATGGGAACCCAAGGAACCCCACTGGCACAGACACAGCCAGACATAGGGGATGGAGAAACACCCGAGGAGCCGGATACCCAGGCCACGTCAAACTCCTCAGCAACTGCTCCGGTTGGTAAATGCTTCTTTTGTGGGTACAAAAGGCACCCTCGTCAAAAATGCCCTGCCAGAGATGCCACATGCATGAATTGCGACAAGAAAGGGCATTATGCCAGGGTATGTAAATCTACTCTGAGAAATAAACCCACTTCTGCGGCTCTCTACTCGCAAAATAAATTAACTGTAGCCTCCCCGGGGAATCTATCCAAGGCTATCATCAACGTACGAATTAACGGGCATATGGCTGAGGCACTGATTGATACCGGTAGCTCTGAAAGTTTCGTCAACAGCTCGCTAGTGAAGGGCAGGAAATGGGTAATCCACCCGACTGACAATACGGTATGCATGGCCGCCACCTCACTACAATCCCGCGTACGAGGGTACTGCAATGTTGAATTGGACGTAAAAGGGTACACGCATCGGGATGTAAGGGTACTGGTGCTTCGTGATTTGTGCGCAGACGTAATTCTGGGTCATAATGTCCTCAAGCAGCACACGAGCGTCGAAATACCCTTTGGAGGAAGCAAACCTCGTCTAATTTTAAATGCGTTGACCACCGCGGAGGTGACGTCCCCCCAGCTGTTCGCTAACCTGTCGCCGGTCTGCAAACCGATAGCGATCAAATCGCGGCGATATACCACTGCTGACATGAATTTCATCACTTCAGAAACCAAGCGATTACTGGAAGAAGGAATTATAGAACCGAGCGATTCGCCATGGCGCGCACAGGTGTTAGTAACCAGCAGTCAGAACCATAAGAAACGAATGGTTGTCGATTATTCCCAAACGGTCAATCGCTTTACCCAACTCGATGCCTACCCCTGCCGCGCATAGATGAGATGGTCGAACGCGTGGCCAATTATAAGGTATTCAGCACCATCGACTTGCGAAGCGCTTATCATCAAATTCCCATCCGAGAGGAAGACAAACCTTACACCGCATTCCAGGCAGGGAGGCGCCTCTACCAGTTCAGAAAGATACCATTCGGTGTCACGAATGGAGTAGCTTGCTTCCAACGAGTTATGGACGACATCATCTCAGATGAAAACCTCAAAGACACTTTTGTTTACGTGGACAATGTCACAGTGTGCGGTAGGGATCAGGGGGAACATGATATGAATCTGGACAGATTCTTGAGCATTGCTAGAAAATATAATCTGACTCTCAACTATGAGAAATGCGTATTCTCGGCAAGGTCAATTGACCTTCTCGGCTACACAATAGCCGACGGCACAATTAAGCCTGATCCTGAACGATTGCGCCCGCTCCGTGAGCTACCACCACCTCAGGACCTGCAGACAATGCGCCGGGTGATAGGCATGTTCGCTTACTATGCGAGATGGATTTCGCAATACTCCGAGAAAATACATCCCCTAGTGCATTGCAAAAACTTTCCACCAGATGCCGCTGTTGTGACAGCTTTCCACAACCTCAAAGACGATATCAGTAATTCCGTGGTTTTATCGATCGATAGCTCGGTGCCCTTCGTGGTGGAGACCGACGCTTCAGATCACGCCATAGCTGCGACGCTTAATCAGTCTGGGAGACCCGTCGCGTTCTTCTCGAGAACTCTCTCTGGAAGCGAGCAGAGACACTCAGCGATAGAGAAGGAAGCGTACGCCATCGTCGAAGCGCTGCGCAAATGGAGACATTATTTGCTGGGAAACCACTTCACGCTCGTTACGGACCAACGATCCGTGGCATTCATGTTTGATGGGAAAAATAACGGGAAAATTAAGAATGAAAAATTATGAGATGGCGGATAGACCTAGCCTGCTATAGTTACGACATTGTTTACCGGCCCGGGAGGGAAAACCCTGCTGCAGACACCTTCTCGCGGGTCTACTGCTCGGCGGTAATCAGTCAGGCTTTGCAAGACCTCCATGTGTCTCTTTGCCACCCGGGGGTAACCAGAATGGCACATTTCGTACGCAGACAGAACCTGCCCTATTCTATTGAAGATATTAAACAAATGAATGCTTCATGCCCTGTTTGTGCTGAACTAAAACCCAGATTCTATGGTTCGGCTCCTGGCAGACTGATCAAGGCCACTTCTCCCTTCGAGAGACTAAACATTGACTTCAAAGGGCCCCTGCCGACCGAGACAGACAACAGATACATATTCACTGTTGTTGATGAGTATTTAAGGTTCCCTTTCGCGTTTCCGTGCTCGGATATGACCTCGGGCACTGTCGTGAAATGTCTGTCTGACCTCTTCGCTATGTTTGGGAAACCTTCGTACATACATTCAGACAGAGGGCCGTGTTTCATGTCGGCCGGGCTAAAACAGTTCCTATTAGAGCTCGGCATAGCAACTAGTCGAACGACGGGTTACAACCCACAGGGTAATGGTCAGGTGGAACGTTATAATGGAGTTATTTGGAAAGCTGTAACTCTGGCGTTGAAATCAAGAGGACTGGGCCCCGAGCGGTGGGAGGTTACCCTTCTCGACGCTCTGAATTCCATACGCTCTCTGCTCTGCACCTCCACCAATGCGACTCCTCACGACCGAATGTTTACTCACCAGCGGCGTTATGTTGACGGCCAATCGGTGCCCAACTGGCTAACCCATCCCGGAACAGTGTTCATGAAACGCCCGGTACGACAAAGCAAGTATGAACCCCTGGTGGAAGGGGTCGAGCTCATCGATACTAATCCAGAATACGCTCATGTCAGGCTCCCGGATGGCAGGGAGACCACTGTGTCGGTTCGTCATTTGGCTCCCTCAGGTACTCCCCCCGCCGGTACACCACCATCTGGCACACCTCCCTCTGACATTCCCTCCCCAGGTGTTTCTCCCCCAGGGACTCCACCCGAGAAGGGAGACGGCGGAGCTACCGCGTTCCACCCGGGGGCGATCGGAGAGTCATCTCCGGCACGAGTCGAGGCTCACCAAAAGGATCGGAAGCCTCCCTCAAGTGAAACTGCCATCTACTCCCGGAGAGGCCGGCGAATAATACCCCCTCGCCGACTCAATCTGTAAAGGGGATTATCAGCATCCTCGATGCTCATGCTCCTATATGCTCGTTACATAATATATCGATGCTCATTACCATGCTCCTACAACTCACAATAATCCTCACTGCTTGGCATGTATGCTTCTGTAGATTAGATAGTTCGCGTTGCTTGAAATGTATACTCCTGTAGCGCTGAAGTAATCCTGGTGCGTTAGCTGGGCCTCTAGTTACATTTTAAAGGCGGGGAGAATGTGGTGAATGGAAGGTTGTGACGTGTGATCACATGATGCCCGGCTCGAGCACAGAAGAGATAAAGCTGAGGGTCGGCTCGGCCGCGGGGTTTTGTCCCTGGGGCATTGCCATTGTATGTCGCCGGCTCACTTGGTGCTCATTGAATGGTGAGAACACTGATTGATATATAATACTGATTTATTTTGCGGTGATTAGTTGCGCGTGTGTACCTTACTGCTTGTACTCCATGCTGCGTTTGTATTTCCTGGTGTGCCCGTAGAAGCGGCTCCAATCAAATGGAATAAAGCCTAAACTCTGAAGGTTCTTCTCTCGCTTTTATTGCACGGAATATGAATAAATAAATGATTTGGGTGATTCGGATTTGTTGAAGATTTCAGAGAATTCACGTATTACCGATAATAATCTTATTATAATGGAGCAAACGGACATTGATATGTTTATTTATATATTTGTGACTAAACGTCTTCTTCTTCCGCCTGCTAGGCTTCTTCTTCTTCTTCTTCTTTCTGTAGGTAGTCTTCTTCTTCTTCCGCCCGTTAGGCTTCTTCTTCTTCTTCTTCTTTCTGTAGGTAGTCTTCTTCTTCTTCCGCCAGTTAGGCTTCTTCTTCTTCTTCTTCTTTCTGTAGGTAGTCTTCTTCTTCTTCCGCCAGTTAGGCTTCTTCTTCTTCTTCTTCTTTCTGTAGGTAGTCTTCTTCTTCTTCCACAAATTAGTCTTCTTATTCAAATAATTGAAATGAAAGCGAGAGAAGAACCTTCAGAGTGTAGGCTTTATTCCATTTGATTGAAGCCGCTTCTACGGGCACACCAGGGAATACAGGTGCAGCAAGGAGTATATAAGCAGCAATGTATACATGTGCAATTAATCACCGCAAAATAAATCTGCATAAGCACGGAGTCCGATATACTCTCAATTCTCACCATTCAACGAGCACCAAGTGAACCGCCGCCGTAAATGACAATGTCCCTGGGACAATCACCCCGTCCGTGCGGAGACTTGGCTTTATCTATCCCGTGCACGAGCCGCGCGACATGTGATCACACGTCACGACCTTCAATTCACCACATTCTCCCCGTCTTTGAAATGTAACTAGAGGCCCATCTTACGCACCATGATTACTTCAGCACTATAGGAGTATACATTTCAAGCAACGCAAACTATTTGAACTACAGAAGCATACATGCCAACAGTGAGGATTATTTTGAGTTGTAGGAGCATGGTAATGAGCATCGATATATGATATAATGAGCATATAGGAGCATGAGCATCGAGGATGCCGATAATCCCCTTTACAGATCGAGTCGGCGAGGGGGTTTTATCCGTCGACCTCTCCGGGAGTAAATGGCGGTTTCACTTGAGGGAGGCTTCTTGGTCCTCTTGGTGAGCCTCGACTCGTGCCGGGGATGACTCCCCGATCGCTCTCGGTTGGAACGCGGCAGCTCCGTCGCCACCGTTCCCGGGTGGAGTTCCTGGGGGGGAACACCTGGGGAGGGGATGTCAGAGGGAGGAGTGCCAGATGGTGGTGTACCTGCGGGAGGAGTACCTGAGGGAGCCAAATGGCGAACCGACACAGTGGTCTCCCTGCCATCCGGGAGTCTGACATGAGCATACTCTGGATTAGTATCGATGAGTTTGACCCCCTCCACCATGGGTTCATACTTGCTTTGTCGTACCGGGCGTTTCATGAACACTGTTCCGGGATGGGTCAGCCAGTTGGGCACCGTTTGGCCGTCAACATAACGTCGCTGGTGAGTAAACATTCGTTCGTGAGGAGTTGCATTGGTGGACGTGCAGAGCAAAGAGCGTATGGAATTCAGAGCTTCGAGAAGGGTAACCTCCCATTGCCTGGGGCCCAGTCCTCTTGATTTCAACGCCAGAGTTACGGCTTTCCAAATGACTCCGTTATACCGTTCCACCTGCCCATTACCCTGTGGGTTGTAACCCGTCATTCGACTAGTTGCTATGCCGTGCTCTAATAGGAACTGTTTTAGCCCGGCCGACATGAAACACGGCCCTCTGTCTGAATGTATGTACGAAGGTTTCCCAAACATAGCGAAGAGGTCAGAGAGACATTTCACGATGGTGCCCGAGGTCATATCCGAGCACGGAAATGCGAAAGGGAACCTTGAATATTCATCAACAACAGTGAATATGTATCTGTTGTCTGTCTCGGTCGGCAGGGGCCCTTTGAAGTCGATATTTAGTCTCTCGAAGGGAGAAGTGGCCTTGATCAATCTGCCAGATGCCGCGCCATAGAATCTGGGTTTTAGTTCAGCACAAACAGGGCATGAAGCATTCATTTGTTTAATATCTTCAATAGAATAGGGAAGGTTTTGTCTGCGCACGAAATGTGCCATTCTGGTTACCCCCGGGTGGCACAGAGACACAGGGAGGTCTTGCAAAGCCCGACTGATTGTCGCCGAACAGTAGACCCGAGAGAAGGTATCTGCAGCAGGGTTTTCCCTCCCGGGCCGGTAAACAATGTCGTAACTATAGCAAGCTAGGTCTATCCGCCATCTCATAATTTTTTCATTCTTAATTTTCCCGTTATTTTTCCCATCAAACATGAATGCAACGGATCGCTGGTCCGTGACGAGTGTGAAGTGGTTTCCCAGTAAATAGTGTCTCCATTTACGTAGGGCTTCGACAATGGCGTACGCTTCCTTCTCTATTGCTGAGTGTCTCTGCTCGCTTCCTGAGAGAGTTCTCGAGAAGAATGCGACGGGTCGCCCAGACTGATTGAGCGTCGCAGCTATCGCGTGATCAGAAGCATCCGTTTCCACCACTAAGGGCACCGAGCTGTCGATCGATAATACCACGGAATTACTGATATCATCTTTGAGGCTGTGGAAAGCTTTTACAACAGCAGCATCTGGTGGGAAGTTTTTGCAATGCACTAGGGGATGTATTTTCTCGGAGTAATGGGAAATCCATCTCGCATAGTAAGCGAACATGCCTATCACCCGGCGCATTGTCTGCAGGTCCTGAGGTGGGGGTAGCTCACGAAGTGGGCGCAATCGTTCAGGATCGGGCTTAATCGTGCCGTCGGCTATTGTGTAGCTGAGAAGGTCAATTGACCTTGCCGAGAATACGCATTTCTCGTAGTTGAGGGTCAGATTATATTTTCTAGCAATGCTCAAGAATCTGTCCAGATTCATATCATGTTCCCCCCGATCCCTACCGCACACTGTGACATTGTCCACGTAAACAAAAGTGTCTTTGAGGTTTTCATCTGAGATGATGTCGTCCATAACTCGTTGGAAGCAAGCTACTCCATTCGTGACACCGAACGGAATCCTCCTGAATTGGTAGAGGCGTCTACCTGCCTGGAACGCGGTGTAAGGTTTGTCTTCCTCTCGGATGGGAATTTGATGATAGGCGCTTCGCAAATCGATGGTGCTGAATATTTTATAATTGGCCACGCGTTCGACCATCTCGTCTATGCGCGGCAAAGGGTAGGTGTCGAGTTGGGTGAAACGATTGACCGTTTGAGAGTAATCGACAACCATTCGTTTCTTATGGTTCTGGTTGGTGGTGACCAACACCTGTGCACGCCATGGCGAATCACTCGGTTCTATAATTCCTTCTTCCAGTAATCGCTTGGTCTCAGAAGTGATGAAGTTCATATCAGCAGTGGTATATCATCGCGATTTGATCGCTATCCGTTTACAGACCGGTGACAAGTTAGCAAACAGCAGGGGGGACGTTACCTCTGCGGTGGTCAGAGCATTTAAAATTAGACGAGGTTTGCTTCCTCCAAAGGGTATTTCAACGCTCGTGTGCTGCTTGAGGACATTATGACCCAGAATTACGTCTGCGCATAAATCACGAAGCACCAGTACCCTTACATCCCGATGCGTGTACCCTTTTACGTCCAATTAAACATTGCAGTACCCTCGTACGCGGGACTGTAGTGATGTGGCGGCCATGCATACCGTATTGTCTGTCGGGTGGATCTTCCATTTCCTGCCCTTCGCTAGTGAGCTGTTGACGAAACTCTCAGAGCTACCGGTATCAATCAGAGCCTCAGCCATATGCCCGTTAATTCGTACGTTGATGATAGCCTTGGATAGATTCCCCGGTGAGGCTGCAGTTAGTTTGTTTTGTGAGTAGAGAGCCGCAGAAGTGGGTTTATTTCTCCTTAGAGTAGATTTACATACCCTGGCATAATGCCCTTTCTTGTCACAATTCATGCATGTGGCATCTCTGGCGGAGCATTTGTGGCGGAGGTGTCTTTTGTACCCACAAAAGAAGCATTTACCAACCGAAGTAGTTGCTGAGGAGTTTGACGAGGTCTGGGTATCCGATTCCTCGGGTTTTTCGCCATCCTCTGTGTCAGGGGTGCCCTGTGGGGTTCCTTGAGTTTCCACCGTGGCGGCGTTCATTAGCAGCATCGGTGTCCCAAATGACTCGGATTGCTGCTGAGCCATATCCATCGCTCGAGCCTGGTCGGCTACCTTCTCAAGAGTGGGTTGCGCTTTCTCCAGTAAGCGTTGCCGTATGTGGGCTGACCTGAGCCCTTGGATGAACGCTTCTCTGGTCGCTTCATCTTGGTGTTCCTCGGCGGTTACGGCCCGGAAACTGCAGTCTTTTCCCAACTGCCTCAGAGCTTGCAGGAACTGATTGATGGTCTCCCCGGCTGCTTGCTTGCGTGTGTTGAGAAGATGTCGTATGTACACCTCGTTCTTGCGCTTCACGTAGAGCGCCCGCAGCTCGTCGATCGCTGCATCGTAGGTGTTGCACTCCGAGAAGAGCCTGAATACACTGGGCGAGACATGATTCACAAGGGCGGCCAATTTGTCGGCTCCCTCTTCGATGATGGTCAGATAGTGTGAGAAGGAACGGAACCAATGCGACCATTTCATTTCCGAGTCAGTCGCGTTTGGGTCAGCGTCGAACCTCTCTGGTTTGTAGATCTTGTCCATCGTTGGTTGAGAGAGCCGAGAAAACCAAATGGAATAAATTGAAATGAAAGCGAGAGAAGAACCTTCAGAGTGTTGGCTTTATTCCATTTGATTGAAGCCGCTTCTACGGGCACATCAGGGAATACAGGTGCAGCTAGGAGTACATAAGCAGCAATGTATACATGTGCAATTAATCACCGCAAAATAAATCTGCATAAGCACGGAGTCCGATATACTCTCAATTCTCACCATTCAACGAGCACCAAGTGAACCGCCGCCGTAAATGGCAATGCCCCTGGGACAATCATCCCGTCCGTGCGGAGACTTGGCTTTATCTATCCCGTGCACGAGCCGCGCGACATGTGATCACACGTCACGACCTTCAATTCACCACAATAATCTTTCACAAATCCCGTCATTCTGTCCATTTTCTGTTTACATCCAAAACGAGATGAAGGTGTTTGTGTGTTCATCGTAATCTTCGCTCCCAGGGCCAATCCGCCCAAATCACTGTTCCTCCATTCCCAAGATTCATGCCCAGAGGATGTTTTAATCGGGTTTACTGGAGGATATCGGTGAGGAAGTGTCCATTTGGGATCTTTGAAAACATTCAGGTGAGATGTTTGAAGGTTATCACGTGACCCGGAAGTGTTTTGATGTTTACCTGTGAAGAAATATTATTCAGGGAAAGATAAATGTTCTTCCTCTTTGTTTTCTTCTGTTCCCACGATCAGGACGAATCTCATCCACAGATGGCAAGTGATGCGCATTTCATGGGTTGGACCCTCTTTGTTTGTGAAAACCCACAAACACGTTCTGGTATCGTCAAAACTCGTGTGGGATGGAAAGTTTGATCAATTTTAAAACGTAATGTTTCGCTTCCATTTCCCTCGCAAGGATGGACATACAGACGGTGAGACCTGGAGGCGATGTGCAACCTGTCACTCACGTCAATTGGCTGTGACGTCATGAGCTTTCTCTTCAGGTGTGTTCAGTTGCCAAGAAGCTAGTGAGTGCTTGCCAAGCCAGCCTTCCTTATCAACAGTTTCTCATGGAGTGCTTGGTTTTGTGCCTCAGCCACTTGGTGAGCACTCCACAAAAATAACCATGGTAACTGAACATGCCCCAGGAGTGTCACGTAATATCACGTGACCATTCGATTCCGCCTGGTGTTGGCTTATTGGTTAGGGTGGTGGACTTGGGATCCGGCCAATGATCCAGAGATTGAGAAAATCAGTCGTGTGTGTGTGTGTGACTTTTGTATCACCACCACTATCGTCGGGTATTGCGAAGATTCTGCTCAATGGTGGTCAGACGGCGCATTCTTCCTTCACATTACCCCTCAATCTGGCTCCAGTCGACCAAGCGATGTCATGTGAAAATGATTCCGGACGAGGTGTGCTCCTCAAACGCGGTACCTTGATCGTGTGTCACGAATGTTCCATGTCGCACAAGCAGGTATTCAAGGAACTTGACAAAACTCTCCAAGATATTTGATAAAACGGTTCACCCATGGGCGCAGTGATAGTTCTTCTTGCCGGTGATTTCAGATCGATTTAGCCATGAGTTTAACATTGGTACTCGAACCGATCAAGTCAATGCAGGTCTAAAATCGTCAGTGCTGTGTCGAGTCCGGCAATATATCGATATAATTTTTCACATCGATTATACCGGTATTTGAATTCTGAATGTATCGATATGAAAAAAAATCCCAGTTTTTCACCAACAAATCAAACAAAGATGTTTACAATGTTTAAATACCGCACATGGTTTGAAAAGTTTTAATGCTCCGGGCGTCTCAGCTAAACAAGGAACAGGAACAGTGAAACTTATGACTTCAAGACGTACAAGGAAGTAAGTCTAGTAGAATTTAACTTTTAACCCTCAGCGTTCAAGTTCATCAGCTCCGAACAAGAAATCGTGTTTTTCTTTGCCCTCTTGGCTTTTTTTAAAGCAATTGTCAATTAATTACTTGTATGAATCGGGTGTGTTTTAGAAACCCTGTACCAAATCAATGATCTGTGATGCGGGTGTGAACCTTGAACTCGGATCCGTTCCCAGAATAAGACAAGTCTTCAATCTGCACGTAAAATAGACTTCCAGTTCCTGCCCATTGTTTAGACTTTAGACGGATGGGGCAAGGAAATGGCGTTGAGTTTAGTGCGTTTCATTCCCAAAGTAATGTTCCCAGTCTCCCGAGTCACAAGTCTTCAACTTTTGTCATTCGCATTGCATCAAAGTTGCAATGACAAATTGAAACTGATATCCCGAAGCGAGACTGATGTGAAAAGTGAAACTGAAACTGCTGATCTACGTATCATCGGATGGGAAACCAGAATGAAATGCTGTTAGAAATACCGAATGGAAATTGCCGAAAGCCAAGCTATGGGGAGTGCAGAGAGAGGGGGCAGGTTGGGGACTGAATGAGCGATGTGGAGAGGGAAAGGTGCCTGTAAGTGGTCGGTTGGCATGAAAAAAACTTCGGTGATCTTCCATCAGGTGGTAGGCCCGAAACATGCCAAAATCCGTTTCCCAGTTGAGCTTTCATATGACCCTCACTCCAAAGCAGTACTTCAGAGGTACAAGCATGGATTGGAAATTTTTGCTGGTGGAGTGCAATGGAGTTGTCAGCTCCACCTACTGTGATATCTGCACACTGAATATTGACACTGAATATTGTTCTGGATTTCAGAATTGGATCTGACGAATGGATTCAGACAGTTATTTCCAAAAATGCATGTCCAGGATAGACCCATCCCCATGTCTGGTGGGATTCCAACTTTGATGTGTTGGAGACGGGTATAGAAGAGATTCCCTTTCTTATGGGATGGCCTTTTTCTCTTTACAACACATCCATGCACGCGAGATAGCCGTGAGCCCAACGGAGGCTCGTCTACCTCCTTTCTGTCAGGACACATTGGCTTGGAGGTGGACGATTTATTTACACTTTGGATTTACAGGACATTTGATTAAGCACACCGCGGGCTTTTCCTGAGCAGTTATTCTGACGGTCAAATACGGCTGTGGATCATTTACCTCACCCACCTATCTTTGATTGACATTCGACACCCACCTCTTTCACCGACATTGACGTCAACCTTTTTCCATCGACATTTGATGCTCCGTTTGGCAGCTCTATGGATGCTGGCTGGCTCTTGTTTGTGTCAGGCTGAACGAGGAAGGAATGATTGTGAGGTTGACGGTTGGTTACGTGCAAGGATATGCCAACAGGCAAGGTGAATTTGACTGAAGTCTGCTTGAGGCTCCACCCAGACTGGTCGCCTACAAAATGGACGGGACAGTTTGTGACAGTTTTCCTGACAGTTTGTGACAGCTGGGTGATGGTTATTTTCAGCTCCAGATAGTTGGTTAGTGAGCTGGCGACAGACAGACAGTCGCTTGGTGAGTTAATTAGTGACAGCCTAACAGCCTTTTTGCTCTGGTCGCTGGTGTGAGTTGGTTACAGCCTTACATCTCTGACCGCTGGTGACAGCCTTACAGCTCTGACCGCTGGTTACAGCCTTACAGCTCTGACCACTGGTGACAGTTGGTGAGCTGCTCCTGACAGTGGGTGACGGTTCGACTGTTCCTGCTGGTTCTGCTCAGGACCTGCTCTTGGCGTACCTGATTCTTGGCGTCCCTTATTCCTGGTGGTGACGACGTGACGTCGATTAGTGATCGAGCCTGTTTGCAAGTGGGTGTACGGCGAGGCAGGGCGCTGGCAACGGCCCAAGGCACGCTCACACATTTCGGGATATTTTATTTGACGCACGACGACTTCTACCTTGGTAAGCCGAGACCGGATTTCTCTTCCCCCTGAATGATCTACTGGGTACCCAAGTCTCATGTTTAATTGTTAAGTAAGGCATAGTGATAAGCATCTGCTCTTTCTCTGTTTTTATTTCAATGCCTGTTTAATTCGTTATTTGCTTGAGATTATTTTGGTTTATTTGAATTTACCTATTTTCACCACAAAGAAATACAAAGTTCTTCAGGTATTTATTTTTTCTTTGTAACAAATTCCTTGTTGACGTTTCAACCTTTCTGTGCTTGTCCTTTCCTTCCATTGATCGAGCATTGTCTGAACCTAGATTGACTGGGAGGTAATTTCCAAACTAATTTCCCGCCTTTGGAATCAACTCCTGCATCTCTTAAATCCTATTCTTCCTTCCAGGCCTTCAAAACAGCTGTTCACCATCAACTCTTATCTCCCCCACCCCCCCCCCATCCAAAACCTCGATCTTTTCTACTCTCGTTAATCCACCCCAAACCCACCTCTTTCAAATTCCCTGCATTTCTTCCTGAAAGTCCCTATGATGTCCATCTTGTATACCTCGTGTTCCCTGCCCCATTCCTCTCCCTTCCACAGATCTCCAAATGTCTCTGTTCCCCACTGTTTTGTCCTTTCCTCTCCCGCCCCTCTTGTCTCATGCCGCCCTTGCTGTGCGTTGTGTGTTCGCTCTCGTATGAGCCTCGACAACATATTAAAAAAAAATACTCTTAGTCGGCATGCACTCGCGGTAAACGTTCGGCCACCCTAATTAAAATCTAATCAAGATAAGATTGGTGCATTACCGAGGGTGCGCTCCCCGTTCAGGAAGCCACGTGACCTCCAGTAAAACGTTAAATTAGACAGTGGACACTGTAACTCATGGTTAACCGATGGGCGTTCGTGGCTGTAAAGCAACCCACCGACCACAAATTTAATTGTGAGCGGTGGCCCCAGGTCCGGCTGTTCCGAGGAGAAATGAGGATTAACACCCTCATTATATACTCGGTACCCATGGCCGTAACGACTGTACATATATATATATATATATATATATATATATATATATATATATATATATATATATATATATATATATATATATATATACATATATATATACATATATATATATATATATATATACATATATATATATACATATATATATATATATATATATATATATATATATATATATATATATATATATATATATATATATATATATATATATATATATATATATATATATATATATATATATATATATATATATATATATATATATATAACGACTGTATATATATAAAGCCTGGTGTGTTGGCGCAGTGGTTAGGGCAGCGGCTTGGGATCCAAAAGGTCCTGAGTTCAAGCCCTGTTGGGCCACTGAATTAATACACCAGGGGGTTGACTCAGCCTGTCATCTTTCCGAGGTCGGCGAAATGAGTACCAGTGTCCTGGGCCGGTGTATACCCCGGTTAAAATAGGTGTACCATATCCCTGTGTCGTAAGAGGTGACCAGGGTTGCGTCAGGAAGGGCATCCGGCGTAAAACATGTGCCAAATCACTATGCGGATCGGATGATCCGCTGTGGCGACCCCTAACGGGAGCAGCCGAAAGGAGAAGATATATATATATATATATATATATATATATATATATATATATATATATATATATATATATGGTTTTTTTTCACATATGTCGACATACTCCACAGATCAAATGTTTTAGAACACCCCCATTTTTCAGTTTTTACTGAAATTTAAGCAGTGCAAGTCCAGTGAATAACCTATGAGCCTGGTGTGGCTTAGTGGTTAAGGCTGTGGCTTGGGATCCTCGGGGTCCTGAGTTTGAGCCCCGCTGGCTGCTGAGTTAGCATCAGGGGGGTTTACTCAACCTGTCATCCTTGCGATGGTCAGCAAAATGAGCACCAGTATACTGGTAATTATCCCTGCAAGGTCGAGGGCGACTCAAGGGTTGGCGTCAGGACGGGCATCCGGCTGTAAAAACATTGCCACGAGAAAGGGTACCATGATTGGAGCCCACAAAAAGCTGACGCCCTGCTCAGGGATAAAGTGTTTCAAATGGTGTGATGATGAAGTCCAGTGAATAACCTGAAATGGCACAAAGCTAAGCGATAAACTGCCAGAGGTTAAAAAACAAAAAAGTTGAGGTTACCAAAAACTGAAAAATGTAAATTTCAGAGTTGTTAAAAAAGGCCCTTTTCAGGGAACAAGCAATGGATTAGCAACTGCAGCTGTTCTGCAACAATGGAAGTAAATTAAGCCTTAAAAGTTGATGCAAACACTTTCTGCAAATGTCCAAACTTTTGTTGATTCGTGACAAACCCTCTGTGTAAAAGCAGTGTTGGAACAGACTGTTGCTTCACCCTCTGAAGCATTATTTGGACAATATTGCACTGCAAGAAGTAGTATATTGCTATCATAATGGTGAGAAAAAGACAATCAATAAAGTAAGACATACAGACTATTATAACCCTTAAAAGTGTAGGTTTTTCCTTTCGAGGAATTGCAAAGAAGCCAAGGTGTCAGTGAGTACAGTTTCCTACACCATCAAAAGGCACTTGGAAACTGGAGGAAACTCTGACAAGAAGAGGACTGGCAGACCCAAAGCCACAACACAATCAGAAGACAAGCTTCTGAGAGTCAACAGCTTGCGTGATAGGTGGCTCACAGGACAGCAGCTTCAAGCACAGCTTAACACTGGTCGAAGTAAGGAAGTCTCAGTTTCAACTGTGAAGAGAAGACTTCACGCTGCATGTTTGACAGGTCGAGTGGCAGTAAGAAAGCCATTGCTAAGATGGCAAAATAAGAAAAAGACGCTTTCCTGGCCCATGGAGCACCGCCAGTGGACTACAGAAAACTGGAAGGTCTTTTGGACCGATGAATCAAAATTTGAAATCTTCGGTTCATCACGTAGGGTTTTTGTACACCGTCGAGTAGGCGAAAGGATGGTTCCTCAGTGTGCGACACCAACTGTCAAACATGGAGGAGGAAGCGTGATGATCTGGGGCTCTTTTGCTGGATCCAGAGTCGGCGACTTGCACAGAGTGACTGGCACCCTGAACCAAAAGGGCTACCACAGCATTTTGCAGTGCCATGCAATACCCTCTGGTCTACGCAAGTTGGTCAGGGGTTCATCCTACAGCAAGATAATGACCCAAAATATACCTCCAGGCTATGTCAGAACTACCTTAGAGGAAAAGAACAAGAAGGTAGGCTTCAAATCATGGAATGGCCAGCACAGTCTCCAGACTTAAACCCCATCGAGCTGGTTTGGGATGAATTGACCAGAAGGGTGAAAGCAAAGCAACCTACAAGTGCAACACATTTGTGAGAACTTCTGCAACAGTGTTGGGAAGAACTTTCCGAACAACATTTGATTTCCATTGTCGAAAGAATGCCACGAGTCTGTTCAGCTGTTTTATCTGCAAAAGGTGGCTACTTTGAGGCAAAATTTTTGATTAAATTTTGTTCAACAAAACGATTCCATGATTTCTTTTTTATCTGCAATTGTTTATTTGTTCTATGCTTTAATTTCAGAGTACATTGAAACATTAAACTATTTAAATTTCAGTAAAAACTTGAAAAATGGGGGTGTTCTAAAACTTTAGACCAGTAGAGAGAAAACAAATATATATATATATATATATATATATATATATATATATATATATATATATATATATATATATATATATATATATATATATATATAATTTCCTTTGTTTTCACGCTTCTTTATCTGAGGGTTATTTTTCGAACTGTGTTTAAACCAGGAAAGCTTTTTGCCAAGTGATGTTGTATCTACATTTTGCCATGATGGTGCAACCACTGCCAAGTGGTATGAATAATTTTCATCATTGAAGGATAAATCCACCAGGTGGTGATGTAATCGTGTTTTGACCAATCTGGTGGCAATTGTGTGTTTTACCTGCAGCAAGGTTGTCTCTCAGCTGTACATTTCTGGGAAAGACTTGGATCACAGCCGTCTGGTCAATCCAACAAAGGGTGCTCTATCATGAACCATTTCACCATTTCAGAGATGTTAAGCCGCTTGTAGTGTTAATACTTCATTATTGTTAAACTTTTGTGTGCCGGTACATATTCGCCTAATCTTATCAAAGACACTGTTGGACATCTTTTACGCCCACCATCCAGCATTCACCATTGCTGGTGGACTGGGATTCACAGCATTACGTCCATCCAATGGACGGCATTCTTACTGATGTAAATATCTGCATGGGAAATACAAATCCTGCAGTTTATCACAAAGAATAACAAGAAACTTTGATGCAAGTGGAGGACATTCAACCCATCATGGCTGTGCTTCACCAACATCAGATCAAACAACTCCTTCTCAAGTTAGGCCACATACCCAATCTCAATGAGGGGTAGGGGGCAGGGGAGGTGGGGAAGTGGTGTGTATGCAAACAAAATAATATTGTAACGAAAAGTATTTGTATTGTTCTTACGACAATATAACTAAATACTTTTGGAGGTTTTTTGGTGGGGAAGAGGGGGTCACAGAGGCAAACTATCACACAAGGGATGAAACCTTCCTAGAAACATCTATATATTACAAAAACTCTCAACTTGTATGTGTGTATGTTCCTGAAATACAACCAAAACGGTACATGATAACGCAAATTCTTTAGGGCCTCCTTACTCGCTATTTGCCTGTGGTGTGCAGTATCAAGTTTCGTTCAAATTGGGCAACAAAAAAAAAATTATAAAAAAATCAATTCCCGATTCAGTCAAGTACTCTTCGGGAGAATTTGATCAATGCAAACAACCTCAGCGGTATAGTTTGCTGGAGCTATCTTTGTTTTTTTATTGAAATGATTTTTTTCATCATCCGCTGTCACAACCGGAACCCAACGGGTTCACAGGTCGTCTCGTGCACAATAAACTGCAATCTGAGTGATTCTGAAAGACCCCTGACTTAATATTATCACAACTCTCCTCTTCTTTGTTCTCTGGTGATGGCCCCTGCTCTTATCCTGTTAAAAAAACTCTTCTGCACTTATTTTGTCTCTCCATACCCTTTGTAGTGATGGTTATTTTTTATTTACATTTGCCCCAGTTAATGTATCGGGGTTTTTTTTATCTTTGCCGATGGTTTTGGGGAGGGGTGGTGGAATGGGAAGGAAGGGGGGGTGGAACTTCTCTGTGCAAATGTGTATGTAACTAAATTCAATGCAGTTGGTTATAGATTCGAGGTAATGACTAATGACTGCTCGGATGTTTCTATAATGTTTATTTCAGATAAGTAACTTCAGTAAATACATTTTTTTTTTAATAATTTAGCAATAAAACATTTAGCGGTTTCAATAAAACATTTAGCGAAAGCGGTTTCAATCATTTGCTATTTAGCAATAAAACAATTAAAATAAAGATGAAAAATGCATTTAGAGAAAACCCCAAAATAATATTTCTAAAGGTGAAAATTTAAGGTCGGTAACCAGAACTTGTTTTCCGCCGAAGCCAAAATATTAATGGCGTTTCCACTCTGGACAGCTAAGCCCAGCCGTTGGTTGAACCATGCCAGTTGTCTGCTATCACCAGCAGTTGCTGCGAGCCTATCGCCAACGTCATTGATAATGTAGGACATTGATTGGCTGAAGACCGCCATCGTTTTGATGGCAATTGGCTCAAACATATCGGACTGACTAAGGCCGGCGTATTTCTGGAATTTCATGTTTTCCGCATAGGTGGCCGCTGCTCTGGTTGTAATGGCTTTACATTTGCTTATAGCGATTAATCAGGTCGTGATAAAGAAACTCATGCAAATATTATTGACCAATCTGTGCAGTCCTTTCAGAAAGCCGATGAGCATCGTGGATACAGAGAGTTCCGAGAGCTCGTTTCATGACCACTGAATAGAAAATACATTCAATAATCATTGCCATTCACAACACATAGACCACAGTGTAGCTACTGTACGTCATTTTGGTAAGCACCAGATGCTGGGCAGAAAAGATTTCCATCATGCGCCATTTTGGTTAGCATGAGATGACAGGGGATAGTGATTTGAGTTATGCACCATCTTGGTTCGCACATGATCCAGGTGAAAGCGATTTCCGTCATGCGCCATCTTCGTTTGCACTTGATGCCGGGCGAAAGCGATTTCAGTCATGCACCATCTTGGTTTGCACTAGATTCCGGCCGAAAGCTATTTGTCATGCGCCATCTTGATTAGCACTAGATGCCGGGCGAAAGCGGTTTCAATCATTTGCCATCTTCGTTAGCACTAGATGGCAGGCAAAAGCGATTTCCATCATGCGCCATCTTGGTTGGCACTTGATGCTGGGCGAAGGCTATTTCCGGCTAGAATTAAAAATGATCGTGTTTTTCACCTTTTGTGCGATAGTTTTTTCATTAGTAAACTTTTCAGAATAATTATAACAGCTTCCTTTATAAATCCTTTCCCTTTTACAATAAAGTTCGAGAACAAATATTCATTTGGGAGCGTGAAGAACTCAGGCAATTTTCATGAATCTTACGAAGATCAAGGCTGCCCATATATTTCACAATGATTTTTTTTTCTTTTTGGGGTCAAAGTTGAAAATGTGGTTTTATCTGTCATTTTTAGCTCGGCTGTTCGAATAACAGAGAGCTATAGCGATACCCCCGGCGTGAGCGTCAGCATCAGCATCAGCGTGAAAATGTTAAAGTTTTTGGTGCAAGTTATTTTTTCCTTTCTTATGTTTTTATCTACAACACTATTTTTTATACGCCCGATATATATATATATATATATATATATATATATATATATATATATATATATATATATATATATATATATATATATATATATATATATATATATATATCGGGGTGTATTATGTGATACCGGTCGTCCGTCCGTCCGTCCCTTCCTGTCCGCACTCCTACTCCCAAAGTTTTCAACTTTCACGTTTCATATTTGGTACATAGGTACAGACTGTGGAGACGGTGTGTCGTGACATACGTTCGTCATCAAAAGTTTTTGCCATGGCAACCAGGATGCTGTTTTCCATCCGTTCCTGTCGGCACTCTAACTCCCAAAGTTTTCAACTTTCACGTTTCATATTTGGTACATAGGTACAGACTGTGGAGACGGTGTGTCATGACATACGTTCGTCATGTAAAGTGGTTGCCATGGCAACCAGGATGCTGCTTTCCATCCTTTCCTCTCCACACTCTAACTCCCAAAGTTTTCAACTTTTACGTTTCATATTTGGTACATAGGTACAGACTGTGGAGACGGTGTGTGGTGACATACGTTCATCATTTAAAGTGGTTGCCATGGCAACCAGGATGCTGTTTTCCATCCGTTCCTGTCCGCACTCTAACTCCCAAAGTTTTCAACTTTCACGTTTCATATCTGGTACATAGGTACAGACTGTGGAGACGGTGTATCGCGACATACGCTCGTCATCTAAAGTGGTTGCCATGGCAACCAGGATGCTGTTTTCCATGTCGGAGCACAATTTTGTATATACCTTCTTGTTCGGGCTTATATTGTGCTCACTTGCGCTCTTGTTACTGATCACAATATACAAATACATATATTGCTTTAAAATTATTTGGATCAGACTTCACTGCAATGCTTTATTGAAAATATTAATTATTAGATGAGTCTTTTAAAAACGATAAATGTATAAACAGGCGAGCATTGGGTGGCTTTGACACCAACTCTGGTTTATTACGTACCAAAATGATGCCAACCAAAGTTATGAAATATAACCAACTTTATTACGTATGCCCAAATTGTTGGCAGAGTGAGCAGCCGAGAGAACTTACATGTCTGTTGCACAACATGTGTACATATCATTATTTTCTTCATGAAACAAATAATCTTCACTCTGAATAGTTTAGTGACTATTGTCATCACCACCTGCCATTGCCTTCACTTTACTGCATTTCTCCTGATGTCATCACTATATTCACTCCAGTAACTCGAATAGTGCTAACCAAGATGGTGACACAGTGACTACTCTGTTCACGGGTTACGATCATTCTATGCATTTTCATTTCATTGCTCACAACACGGTTAGAGCTCACGACGTATCCTTTCCATGCAAAATGTTTGAGTTAATTTCAGGAGTCACACAGCAGGTCAATATTTAATAGTGACACTTATTCCACACCATCACAACCATTGAGTGAAGTGGATTTTGTTTGATTGGCTGCAACAACCACGTTGACATTGAATGAACATTTTCTTCGTTTTGCATCCGACACCAAGGAATCTATCCTTCTTCGGAAACAGCTGGAGAGTCGACGGGAAGGATTTTTCATCAACTGGACTTCATTTAAAGTACGTCATTGACTTTTAACTGAATGAGTTTTCTTTTTTCCCCTCTGGTTAAACACCATTTCATAACCAGCACACTAAAAGGGAACATCACCATAACTGGTTACCGCAACGTGATTCTGATCTGAAAAACAAGTGTGACATGATCTGACATGATTCAACGTGAGTGATTCATGTCATAGTCATGTCAAATCGTAGTCCTTTTGTCACACCATCCATCACAGCTGCTAGTCTGAAACTACCTCCTTTTTCACCTCATGACCCGACCATTTGGTTCGCTCAAGTTGATGCCAAGTTTCTAGCGTCAGTGCAGTCGCATTACAGTTAGCTGGTTATGTGTTTGCATCAAATACATCCGACATGCAATGACTTAAAAGCCGAGTGGACCAGTGAACTGCCCAGGTGCAGGCTCTTACATGTCATCTTAAGGAGGATCGTGGTCATAGTTGGACCCATAGCAACATTCAGGAGATTGATGCACAACAATACCATAGTCCTGGTGCACAGCAACATGCAGAAGTTGCGTGTTGGTATCATTGGCAATTTTGGGAGAATGCAGACAAGTGTGTTCCACCTTGCAGTTTTCACAGTCTGCCCTGTTTCTCAGTCAAACACTACAGTCAGCGACTAGTAGCAACAAGTCTGTCTGGTGACCAACAACCAAGTCGCTTGGTTTTCATCAGTGACAGGAATACCGGCACCACGTTTTTTTCAGTTGACACTGGAGCTGAGGTCAGCGTTTTACTCCCAATGGCAACGGACAATGTAAACCATCCAGATTTACTCCCCAAGCTGTCAACAAATCCACCATTTCCACATACTGTGAATGAATGATAATTCTCAACCTTGGCCTGAGGTGTGTTTATCGATGGATTTTTATCATTGCTGACTTACCCATCTCTATCATTGGAGCCAATTTATTGAAGCATTTTGGTGTGGTGGTGGACGACAAAAACCAAAAAGCTCCTTGACTTTACTACAGATTTTTATGTCAAAGGTAACACCTCGCACATGTCTTCTCTCAGTCCAATCTTTGTCAAGTCCGATGATAATACCAGTTTTGATGCCATCCTTCAACAGTACCTTGAGATAACTTGACCCACCTACAGTGAAGTGGTCATAAAAACACTCCACTACTCACCACATTGACACGTGCAGTCCTCCAGTTGTGTGGCTTGATCACATCGACTAGCTCCAGATCTTTACACAATAGCAAAAGCAGAGTTTGATCACATGCTTAAGTTGGGTATCATTTGACATTCAAGCAGCAACTGATTATTGCCCTTACATATGGTCCAGAAGAGGATATCTGGTGAGTGAAGGCACTGTGGTGACTACCATACGCTGAACTGGAACAAAGCTACCAGACTGTTACCCTGTACCACCCCTGCAGGATTTTACTTCTTGACTCCAGGGAAACAAGTTTTCTCCAAGTTTGACTTGGAGCATATCATCAGGTTCTGGTAGAGCTTGTTGACATACACAAGACAGCCATTACCACTCCTTTTGATCTATTTGAGTTTGTGTTCATGCCCTTTCAGTTGCGCAATGTGACAAACTTTTCAGTGTTTCATCGATGACGTCATCTGGAGTTTGCCTTTCGTTTACACCAACATTGATCTTCTGCTCGTAGCCAGTGAGATGATCAAGGAGCACAAACAGCATTACAGCTCATGTTCGCTCACTTATAACAGTCTGGCGTCATCATAAATCCTGCCAAATGTCAGTTTGAGGTGTGGTTGGAGGTGCGCAAACTCCAAAGGTCTGGTGGCCATCTTGTCAGCCCACTTCTTTCTCTCTTTTTTTAGTCTAAGAAGTGGTTTTCTCCTAGCTGCTCTCCCATAGTAGCCCAGTTGATGAAAGTACCGCACAGCAGTTCTTGAGCTAACTTGGACCTCCTCTGCAACATCTGCTGCCTTGCAACGGGAAGTTTTCTCAATGGACCGCTTCACAGCTCGAAGACACCTTTCTGAGGGCCCAGATTCCAAAGAACGTGAAGCTGTGAATTCCTTGCCTTCGCTGGTGAATTGCACAATCACCCGATTGACCATAGAACGCCGAATGCCAAGGTTCTGAGCTATCTGATGCTGGCTGACTCCACCTTCTGATTGGCCAACAATTCGTCCTCTTTGAAAATCGGAAAGGTCGTGTACTCTCTGGGTTCGAGGCATAGTTAATTGTTATACACGACCCAGGAACTAGTTTCTGTAAATAATTCGTGGAATATCATCATCATCATCATACTATAATTCATCGATTATGTCCGCTATAGACTCCGAAATGGCTGAACGGATGGTCGCCACTTTCGGCATGCGGTTGCTCTGTGGTCTAATGTACATCATAGGCTATGTGAGATCGTGCCAGACAGACAGGTTTGGGAATTTTTGGCGATTTTCTAAGTTTTTCATTCGTTTGCACAGCGACGTGTGACGTCACCGCTGAGGCATAATGACGTCATGACATCATCTGTCATTTGCTAACGTCATTACATCTGTCTTCGACAGACCGTCACCGCTGAGAGGCGTAATGCCACTCCGAGAAAACAGCGTCTGCAATGTAAAACCCTCTTCTGCACATGCTGACTACCTCAGAAGGTGCATTTGACACAAAAAATGTAACAAGAAACATTGTATCATCATCCTCTCTCCCATCTCTCCCATCTCTCCCACACACATACTATAATTCACCCATTATGTCTGCTATAGACTCCGAAACAGCTGAACGGGTCAACATGGTGTTGATGTACAGCTATTCTTACACCACCTGCACATATTATAGGCATATTATGAAATCTCATTCTGGCTGTCTTCTTCTTGGATCAGGTTCTGATGTCACCCAAGAGTCAGGATAAGGAGATAAGCGTTAACCTCAGTTATGCGCATTAAAAATCCAAGATGGTGACCTAAACCTGTGCCACTGATCATCTGTACTGATTTCTAATTATCACCATTGGATTTATTTCCCCCAAAAATGTAGATTAAGCCACTGGAATCATGATCCTCGGTAATCTAGAAGTCAAGATATTGAAAAAATAGTATTGGAAGGTCACCATATTAAAAAAAATCTAAGATGGCCACCCTATTGGCTTCTGGGAAAATGGAATCATGCATTTTCTGATTCGTTATTCTATGAAGTTTGTAAAAATGTATAGTTTTCCAAATCTCCAAAAAAATATAACGAACTCGTATTTCTAGACATATTGAACTGGACTAATTTTTGGATTTTGAACCACCAACCTACCAGACTTGCAGTGGACGCTCTAATGATTACACTGGTGGTATAAACCACTGGTTTCAGGTGTCCCAAAAGAAAAAGTCAAGTGGCATTAAATCAGGACTATGTGGCAGCCAGTCTACCGGTCAACGATGTCCTGTCCACCTCAAAGGGATCATCTCAAAATAAAGTAAAATGTAATGAAAATATTTTCTACGATTAGCTTCGTAACAATAGAGTATTCGTTTATGACACCACATTTGCTTTTCGGGTGATTGTCTTATTCTATTGGGAATTGATGACCTGTCCTGAGCTGGTTTTCAGCCAAGGAAATGCTCATGTCATAAATACTTGTTGATACTATGATACCCTCCTTTAGATTGGACTGCGGGGAAGTCGAGACATTCTCTCATGTCCACCGTGTCGGGAAGCTCAGATGAATTGCCTGGCAATATGGAGTACTGCAGGGGGACGAGTTGATATTTAGTAAAACCACACAGAGACAAATGATTGCTGTTATTAGTTTATGAATAATTAAACAGGCACTTAAATGCCCACCCTTGCTACATCGGACAAGATGCATAAGCAGGCATCGTGTTATGAACTCGCTCTGTGGATAATCATGAGAAATCGAGCGATTACAATGAGCAATCAATAAGAGTTAGTTTCGATGCAGTCTTGACCTTCATTAAACACCTTTAAATGATGAGTTAATTATTTAGCTTCATTGATAGGAGTTAGATTTGTCCTTTTAAACTCTCAGAGTAATGTTTAATTGCTGAGTGGTGACTATTTCGAGTATGCCTTGCATATCTTCTAACATATAAAGCTCTTTAAATAAGCACTCACTCACTCACTGATATATATATATATATATATATATATATATATATATATATATATATATATATATATATATATATATATATATATATATATATATATATATATATATATATATATATATATATATTACATTCGAGGTGGGATAGAAAGCTGAAATTTTCGAAACTGATGCTACTCAAAGTCAGAAAATTTCTGCAACGAAAATATCCGCAAATAAAAGTCACCCGGTGCAGCCTCAGTCTGCTCACTGCAGGTCATGTAATCCAAGACAATGGAGCTTCCACTGGAACTGATTGCTCAGCAATGGTAACAAGCGCCTCTTCCCCCTCTTATTTTATAACTTTTGACATATTTATATTAAAAATTACTACAGCTGTAAACTTTTCAATAAATAGTTCATTCTATTCGCTAATTGTAGATTTACTTCAGTTATTCAGCTGCTTACAGAATTCATGCACAATGGGCTTTTGAAACAGTTGAAGGAGACCAGACTACACATTAGAAAGGAAGCAATTACAAGTGATTCCTTTGTCTGTATCTCTGATCTATGATGTGCTTAAGTATTGATGTTTTTAAAATATTGATAATTACTAACTAATCGTACTAATTAGCAATTTGTTGATTACTAAGTCATAGTAATGATAGCACACTCAAAATATTTCACATTGAATTATATTGCCTTTTGTGTCACATGACTTTCCATTTATTTGGTCATTGATTACGTTAACGATGAATATGTAACATTTATCATCTGTCTTTTCTCTTGCATATCATTGCAACCTAGTGCTGTTGAATATAAAGCTCTTTCACAAATAACGTCATCAAATATAAAAAGCTTGTATTTATTTTGTCTCTTGTATGATGTACCCGAGTTCCAAGTAGTTGCTTACAGTGTGAAAGTATACCCCACTGGTTAGATATAAAGCTCCTTTTAACCTAACCACTCACTGACATATGTTTAGTACCTTCTCGGTGGGGATAGAAAGCTGAAATTTCACTTGCTGATGAAAATCAAAGCCAGTAACTCAGGAAAAATCACAAACCCGTTGTACAATGACTGTAAAGTAAAATATCTGTGACTGAAAGTCGGCCGGTGCAGCCTCGATCTGCTCACGGTGAGTCATGTGACACAAGGAGGTTGTACTCGAACTGGTTGCCAGGCAATGCTAACACGCGCCTCTTATTTTATAACTTTTGCTGTGTTTGCATAAAAAATTACTGTAGCTGAAAATTGCTAAATCTAGAGCTCATTCTAATCATAAATTATTGATTTACTTGAGTTATTTAGCTGCTTATAGAAACAAGCACAATACACCAAATAATATAGACACGACCGGTCAAAAGTTTGAGAACACCCCAATTTTTCCAGTTTTTACTGAAATTTAAGCAGTTTAAGTCCAGTGAATAACCTGAAATGGTACAACGCTAAGTGTTAAACTGCCAGAGGTTAAAAAAACAAAGTTTAGGTGGCCAAAAACTGAAAAATAATGTAAATTTCAGAGTTGTTAAAAAAGGCCCTTTTCAAGGAACAAGTAATGGGTTAGCAACTGCAGCTGTTCTGCAGCAATGAAAGTAAATTAAGCCTTGAAAGTTGATGCAAACAATTCCTACAGGTATCCCAACTTTTGTTGATTCGTTACAAACCCTCTGTCTGTATAAAAGCAATGTTGGAACAGACTGTGTTGCTTCACCCTCTGAAGCATTATTTGGACAATATTGCACTGCAGGAAGTAGTATTGTTGTGGGGCCAGGTCTTGGTGGCGAGCACAACCACGAGATGGAGCAGTAGAGTCGGCTCCATCGAACAACCGGAATTTAGGTCGTACCTTTCAGATAACTCCGAAAGGTCGCGGGTCCCTTATCGGACCGAAGATCGCCAATTTCAATTTTGCCAATTTCAATTGAAGGGTCAATTGCCAAAGAAGGGTCAATTGCCAATTTCAATATACCTAAATACCCACGTCGTCCAAACTACCGGGGAAATTCACCCTCGGCAGGATCTGCGCGATCCGGGCCGTTACCGGGCCGGATCCGAGTCGTACCCCGAGCGGAGAGTACCAGATTCCTGCCGGGCCAATTGCACGATTACGGCAACAATGAAGCCTCCTAATTCCCATTCGCAGCACGGCACACCAATGATAGAAAGGACAAGGACGAGCTGGGTCATTCAACAAGAGGGGAATTTATTTACAATAATCGGGGGATGAAGGGAAGAATAATCCGGAGGGGAACACAGAGCAGAGTTATCACGACTAAGCAAGACTAATAATAAAATAAAAAAATGACCGTTTTTACAGCCATTTTCCCTGCTGTGCAGGGGTTGGGCTTTTTCTTGAGGCAATGTTTTATGGCCGGATGCCCTTCCTGACACAAACCCTGGTCGCCTCTTACGACACACAGGGATATGGTACACCTATTCTAGCCGGGGCATACACCGGGACCAGTACACTGGTACTCATTTCGACGACCTCGGAAGGATGACAGGCTGAGTCAACCCCCTGGTGTTAATTCAGCAGCCAACGGGGCTTGAACTCAGGACCCTGGGATCCCAAGCCGCTGCCCTAACCACTGTGCCAACACTCAGAGCTCCAGTCACCAAAAGCACGGACCAGGACAGCCGAACCCAGAGGAGGCGAGACGAGGTGATCTCCCTTGATGAAATGGTCGACCGCTCACTGTAATGCGACAGACGAGACACCTCCAAAGCACGAGATGCAGTCCGCCGCAAACCCAGGCAGACGCGCTTCGAGACACACGGGACGCAATCTCTCCACACTGGTCCCGACAACCACTCTTTACGCTCGTCCCGACAACCACTCTTTTCGCTCGTCCCGACAACCACTCTTTTAGGAGGGAGCCGCTTCTTCTCCTGACCACTCGCCTCCTGATTGGTCGGTCTCATCGCACGATTCCCTGGCCGTCTACCATTGGACAGGCCCACGGTAGGCGGGGCAACTCCCACCCTTCTGGGTGGAGTCCCGATCGGAGGCGTTTGTAGCTCTGCCTACCTCCTCATCTCCGACCACGTGCGTAATGGTGTTGAGTGGGAGACGGGGCGAGTGAGATGCCCTTGCCGATTGGCCAAAGAGGGACGCCATGCCTACGTTACACCCCACCCACGCACGCGCTCACTCGCTGGCGAGCACGCGAAGAATGTCGCGAGCAGAGTGTTGTTGTGAAAGCGAAGATGGGCATTGTTGTCGTTGCTGTAAGTGATGTAAAAAATCCTATCTATAAAATAACCCACAGCGCACATACACTTGATTCCCATTAGACACAGGGGATGGATTCTAACTATACACATGTACTTTCCAATATAACTGATCTATGGGAACCTGTCTGTTGTGTGCTCATGGCTGCCAGATTCGTAACAGTATATTACTATCATAATGGCAAGAAAAGGACAATTAACAAAGGAAGACAGACAGACCATTATAACCCTTAAAAGTGTCAGTCTTTAGACAAATTGTAAAGTAAGCCAAGGTGTCAGCGAGTACAGTTTCCTTCACCATCAAAAGGCACTTGGAAACTGGAGGAAACTCTGACAGGAAGAAATCTGGCAGACCCAAAGCCACAACACAATCAGAAGACAAGTTTCTGAGAGTCAACAGCTTGCGTGATGGGCGTCTCACAGGACAGCAGCTTCAAGCACAGCTTAACACTGGTCGAAGTAAGGAAGTCTCAGTTTCAACTGTGAAGAGAAGACTTCGTGCTGCAGGTTTGACAGGTCGAGTGGCAGTAAGAAAGCCATTGCTAAGATGGCAAAATAAGAAAAAGAGGCTTGTCTGGGCCATGAAGCACTGCCAGTGGACTACTGAAAATTGGAAGAAGGTCTTTTGGACCAATGAATCAAAATTTGAAATCTTCGGTTCATCACGCAGGGTTTTTGTATGCCATCGAGTAGGCGAAAGGATGGTTCATCAGTGTGTAACGCCAACTGTCAAACATGGAGGAGGAAGCGTGATGATCTGGGGCTCTTTTGCTGGATCCAGAGTCGGCGACTTGCACAGAGTGACTGGCACCCTGAACCAAAAGGGCTACCACAGTATTTTGCAGCGCCATGCAATACCCTCTGGTCTACGCCTAGTTGGTCAGGAGTTCATCCAAAAGCAAGATAACGACCCAAAACATACCTCCAGGCTATGTCAGAACTTCCTTAGAAGAAAATAACAAGACGGTAGGCTTCAAATCATGGAATGGCCAGCACAATCTCCAGACTTAAACCCCATCAAGCTGGTGTGGAATGAATTGGATAGAAGGGTGAAAGCAAAGCAACCTACAAGTGCAACACAGTGTGGGAACTTCTGCAACAGTGTTGGGAAGAACTTTCTGAACAATATTTGATTTCCATTGTAGAAAGAATGCCACGAGTATGTTCGGCTGTGATATCTGAAAAAGGTGGCGACTTTGATGAGTCAAAAATTTGGATTAAATTTTGTTCAACGAAACGATTCCATGATTTCTTTTTTTTTATCTGCAATTGTTTATTTGTTCTATGCTTTAATTTCAGTACATTGAAACATTAAACTGCTTAAAATTCAGTGAAAACTGGAAAAATGGGGGTGTTCTAAAACTGCAAACCAGTAGTGTAAAGCTTTTGTTTATTACGGACTAGTAAATACAACCTGTCGCTTCGCTGATGGGAATATTAAGACGGGTGGGGGGTGTGGGGGGGAGCGAGGAGGGATGTGGGAGTGAGGAAGGGGTGAGGAAAGGACAGCGAGGAAGGGGGGAAGAGAGCTCGGCCTCACCACACATTTCCATACACTCCTTTATTTAATTTTCACACATACGATCAGCTCTCGAATCTCTTCAGCTGACGTGAATTGTGGAATTGATTTGAGAAGCAGTTCTAACTGCTAAAAAAACAACTTTAATTTGTCCATTTCGCACATTCTTTGACAACACTTCCTGCCATCGACCCCTGGAGGAGTTGTATGGTGGTGGAAGGAGTTTGGGAGAAGGACAGCTTGAGGGGAGGGGAAGGGAAGGCAGCATTAGGGGAAGGGAAAGAAAGGCAACATGAGGGGAGGGGAAGTTAAGGCAACATGAGTGGAGGGAAGGGAAGCCAGCATGAGGGGAGGGGAAGGCAACGAAATAGCAAGGGAAGGAAGCATAAGGGAAAGGAAAGTGAGGGGAAGGGGATGGAAGGCAGTGTATGGGGAGGGTGGGCAGCTACCAGGGTGATAAAATGCATCCGAGCATTAACATTTTCATTTTTAACTGCCGTGTTTGATATAAATCCGGGTGGAAGCATTTCAAAACTAGAACGGGCACTCGTAGAGTGCATACCTTCGCCGCAGCCACTAGTTTGAACATGGCATGAGAGTGAAATGAGGAACTAAAATTCCACTAAATCTGCTCGGGAATTTCGCAAATTTAAAGTCCATGATCCGGATTTTGTGAAAGGATTTTGTTATTAGAACTATTACGATTATGACAATTTTAGGTGATTCGTTGTCCCGAGTGCCGAACTCTGAAGCATGTAGGGTCGGATTCGGTCGAATGTCACTGACCACACAGACACGACCTGGATCAAGTAGATCATGTTTTCAAATCCGAGCGAGGACAAAAACGTCATTTTAATTGGTGTCTAATTAAACAAGAAAGTAAAACTCCTTTTACTAAACCATGAGCGAAGCTATGTGCATATCAAACTATACCAAGTCTCCTTAATGAAAATTTGTTATATTTTACTTAGTAACTAAGTTTGGTAGGGCCCTTATGGCCCTTGTTGCATCAACAGACACACAGTTTAGAGACAGATATGTTCTCGTTATTACCTTTGTATTAAGTTGTCCACAACGCATCTCAATACAAATATGCATTTCGTGACCCCCATGACCTTTGACCCACAACCGCTACTTAGGGTGACAATAGTACTATACCTTGTGTCATTTCAGAAGATGGGGAATTGAACACTGAACAATTTGGAGTTAATTTGATGTAAATCAAAACAAAATTGACAATTTAATCGCGAAAAAACGATTTTGACCTTTTTGTGACCTTGACCTTAACCTTTGATCCGATCGCTCCCAAAATCTAATCGATTTGTCCTCTCGTGATGCCAAACACATCCACAAAATTTCATGACAATCTGCGAAGTGGTTTTGTGTAATGTTGTCCACAACGCTTCCCAATCAAAAACTCCATTTTGGTGACCCCCTTGACCTCTGACTTCCACAGACTAACTAGGGTTGCAAACACTATACCATACGCTATATCAGTGGATCGGGATTTGAATACTGAACATTTTGGACTTAATTTGATGTAAATCGGAACAAAATTGACACTTTAATCGCAAAAAAACCGATTTTGACCTTTTTGTGACCTTGACCTTGACCTTGACCTTTGATCCAATCGCTCCCAAAATCTAATCGATTTGTCCTCTCATGATGTCAAACAAGTCCACAAAATTTCATGACAATCTGCTAAGTGGTTTTTGCGTAATGTTGTCCACGACGCTGCCCAATGAAAAATGCTTTGTGGTGACCCCCTTGACCTTTGACCCCCAACCGCTACCTAGGGTAATTACGCCACACTTTCATGTGGCATAGCCTAGAATGTAGAATTGAGTCATGAACATTTTGGTGTTGGTTTTATCTCGTTCGGATAAAAATTGACCGCGTTATGACGAAAAAACGATTCTGACCTTTTCGTGACCGTGACCTTGACCTTGAATCCGATTGCTCCCAAAAGCTTCGCCTGGCGTCCTTGAGTAACTGCACATCATCTCTGAAAATTTCATGCAAATCGGTCCAGCAGTTTTTGCGCAATGTTGTCCGCACACATATTTACCAATAAATAAATAGACAGGGGTCAATACAATACCTTCGTCAAACGAAGTTTGCGAAGGTAATTAAAACCCGTGCTATCTACCTGGAAAAGGCCTGCCTGCATGCCCCCACCCCCATACACGTTTCTCCAACCTCCTCACAGTCCATACTAACCATTCATGCACACTCGCAATGCAATCATCCTTACACACACACACACACACACACACACACACACACACACACACACACACACACACACACACACACACACACACACACACACACACACACACACACGGATGTTCCAACACCCGCACTGCGCAGTGGCACGTCCTGTTTGACTTTGATTCCGCAGCATATCCGCTCCCCATGTGGCTTCGGCACTGCAGCATATCTGCTCCCTATGTGCAGAAGAACATTCATCCATTGGGACCACATTGTACAGAGCATTGGTGCTGCCTAAGCAGTCTCCTGGGCTATTGGGCACAATCCGTGACGGGTTGCCACTCCAACACAGGATACCAGCAAACTGGCACTCATTTTGCTGACCTCGGAAGGATGACAGGCAGAGTCAACCCCACCTGATATTAATTCAACAGCAAAGCAGGATTTGAACTCAGGATCTGAGAATCCAAAGCCCACCGCCCTAACCATTAAGCCTGCACCAGGCACGCAGAAGCGCATCGTTGGTGAGATGACCACATAACCTCCACAGCACGAATGCTATGCTCAAGGGGCTCATTGCTTGGTGACAATGGGAGGCCGTGATGGTTAAGAGGTATCTCGTGAAATGCTGGGTCGGCCATGGGACCAGAATAGCTCCCTTAATTTATTTTCTTATTTTATTTTATTCTTCTGTTCATAAGAACTTCCTTATCGACCTTCCCCCTCATTTGAGGGCTCGATGTAATTTCCATGGGTGAAAACCACGCATATATATATATATATATATATATATATATATATATATATATATATATATATATATATATATATATATATATATATATATATATATATATATATATGCGTGGCACGGGTTTTTGTGATGGGTGATTCAGCCCGAGAGGGCTCTTGGAGTAGCTGTGCAATCCCGGTGGGGCTGCTTGTTGGAGGTGCCCTCTGTGTTGAAGGGACTGTGCTGGAGGAGAGTCATACACTGTTTCGGTGTATGCCTTTAATGCACATGGTGTCATGTAGAACTGAGAGAGAGAAAACAGAAATGTTTATTCTTCATCAAGTATCATCTTTGCTAACCTGAGGCAACGTGCTACTTCATGGTGTTCCAGGAATTGCTCTGGTCCTTTGGGTCATGAAGTTTGTGGGCACATCAAAAGAGAGGGAGGAAGGACGGTGTGCGGTTCCATTCTCTTGGTCTGTGTCTGTGACGAGGCCGCTGGAACGTCATCGAAAACAGGCCTGAATTTCTTTCCCCCCCCCCCACACTTTTTCTTTTACCTAATATTTTTCTTTTTACCCTGGCAAATATTCCTTTGTTATTTTGCTCCCCCTCCCCTCCCTTGGATTTAGATAGGGATTTCTGGTGGGGTGTTTAATTGTGTTGTCAGTTATCTTGGTGCCTGTCTGTCTTTCCCTAATAGTTTCTTTATCACCGCACACCGCATATCAGCGGGATTTCCTATCGTATTTCTATTGATTGTTGTATGCCATGTTCTCTGATCCTGAGTTAAGGATTTGCACTCATTCCACTGTGTCCAAATGTGCATGCATTTGCATACGTTTGCATTACATGACTGGATTTGCATACTATGTGTCGGTAAGTGGGGGTGTAAATTCACGTCAGCATTCGGACGTTAACTTCGCTCGGTCACATCTGACTGCTTATATGCTGCTTATATAACTGCGCATGGGGAACGTATTGACCTCCCAAGCATGTGAACTATGACCCCCAGAGCAAATGACCATACCCTGAGCCCCTTACCAAGGGGCCAGGTCGTAACGCCACACATCACAGACCTGAGTGCGAGTTTGAGTTTGAGTTCAGATCGCGTGCTTGCAAAACCTGCGCACCACACACACGTAACTAAGCATGCAGGCACGCACACACCCCACGGAGAGTCATTTGTACCACATCCATATGTGCTGCCTACTTACCCATTTGTTTTCAGCAACTGCTGATGAATAATATATTACAGCAACTATTAGAATATTTAAATTGATATTTTGTCATGAAACCAGATCGCACAAAATGGTTAAAAACAAACTACATACGTAATTGCTGAAAAAAGGACCCATGTGGACTGTATCACCATGGATTGCGTTGGTGCAATTTCTCCAAAATTAGCATAATGGGTTTGAGGGTGATACAACCAATAATAAAATGTTGTCAATGAAACATTATATTAAAATAAATGTATTGTTATAAATCTGTAATGGAAGATCTACTGAAATATGGTATGATTTTATGTGCTTGATCATGTATCTATTTTATTTTTAATTTATATCATCATATCCTTCCTCTGTTTTGAAAGATGATCAACCTGCCAAGTGAAGTTGTTCAAAACAGGTTGGCCTTTCAACTAAAACTTGAATCATTATTCAGTATAAAAGAATTGCCGATCATTTAAATCTATTCTGCGAAATAAGGGATTTTAATGAAATGATAGATATAAGGCACCGGCAACCTTGATATTACTTCAGCTCAACTGGAATGTTGGTCTAAGGAAATGTCCAGATGTATTCACAAAGCTCTGATTGCTTCAAGATAGTAGATTTCCTCAGTCTGTTGGAAGCGGACTGACATTTAACCTACATACTATAGAAATCCATTATTGTACCCAAAGTGCTGCAGTCTTGACGTCATTCTATCATCCTGTGCGTCATTCTGTGCTGGGAGAGAATCTACACATCTGGGTTTGATAAATATGCTGCAATCCTTCAACCAAATCAAGCTGGGGGCTGCACGGAGGTTGAAAATGATCTCCACCTGGGAATATAAACTGTGGTGTCAGAGTTTGGAAATAAAAAAGAACTATGTCTCACTGAACACTATATATAGAACTCAACATTTTCATGTATCTCAGGAATCTGGAGGAAGACTCATTTTCTCTAAGATTATGCCATATGCACAGATGTATTTGTTTGTTTGTATTTGTTTATGTTGTTTGTTAAATAGATGACTCAAATGTACAGGATGACTGACGAATTTCTTCTTCAATATTGTAGTAGGAGAGCTGGCTGAGTTTCATTCTCAAAGTTGCGCCCAAAAGGTTCGTTGATCTCATTGGCCAGTGAAGATCTTATTGGCCATTCGTGGGCACACATAACATCATCTGATTTATAAAAAGTGATTTCTTAAGTGCGGCTTTCTCGGGGTTAAGGATTATTTGATCCTTCAAGTAGACCCTTCTAGCCCTTCCATTCTAAACATCGTGCCCAAACTGCCCCAAACTTTGGACACATAGTGTGAGATGTGTTTTAATTACATTTGTTAAGAGGTTTTAATCCCTGGGGTTAACGGATAAGAAAGGGGTAATTAAGGGTTCATGAAGACTTAAATCTCAATTTGGCGCCCAACACCCGTTCTGATCTCATAAGATTGCTTTACCATCCACCGACTAAATTCATCACTTAAGAACGATTTTTGTCTGGGGTTTACGGATAAGAAGGGTCTTAAGGGCTCAGGGGTCTTTAAATACCCCTTGGAAAAATAATTTGATTGAGCTGACGCCCATTCACTAACATGACGGGGGTCTATAGATAGTTACAAAAAACATAAATTGTAACCATTTAAGAAACCATAGTGCCTGGGGTTAATGAATAAGAAAGGACTGGCTAAGGGTTCATGAAGGGTTCAATCTCAATTTGGCACCCAACACTCGCTCTGATCTCAAAAGATTGCTTCACCCACCCAGTAACTAAATTCATCACTTAACGATTTTTGTCTGGGCTTTATGGATAAGAAGGGTCTTAAGGGCGCAAGGGTCTTCACATAGCCGGAGAAGGAAACACAAGAGGCAGAGGGCACATTGAGATACTGAAAAAAAAGTGATGACGCTGGTTTAGTCAATGTTGATTCTAATGTGGATTGTAATATGTTGTTACGGGCTGGGCGTCAGCCGCCAACCGACCGCTCTGAACGGAGCCGCAAGTCGAGTCGGCCCGACCGATCGCCCGGAATATAGATCGCCGCCCGGATAACTCCGAGCGACGGGTCCTTGTACAAGAACCAGAACACGCCAATCGGCAGATCACGTGGGGGTAGAGTCGATTGCCAATCTTCAATTTACCTAAATACCCACGTGATCCAACTACCGGGGTATTCCACCCTCGACGGAACTCGTACGGAACAAACCGCCGAGGCGAGCTTGTCCGTGCACGATTCCGAGCGGCGTAATTGCCGAGAACCGTCGGTCCAAAGGTCCCCCTATTACGGCAAACCAACGGCTTTCTAACTCTCAACACACGAAATGTTCAGTCAATGAGGGGATGGATGCAACGAGCAGGTTTACATTCACACAAGGAGATTTATTATAATGAAACACGTATGCAATTATACAAGCAACAAAAGAACTACAACCGTCTACTTATTATGTACTGTCATTTACACTTAACAACAGTTCCTACTTATTAGACGGGCCCACGGACACACGTACACGCGCACGCGCGCGCGCACACACACACACACACACACACACACACACACACACACAAACGAAATGGTGGCTGAGGCCTTTTATCATGAGCTCCAGCTCGGAGGACAGGTGAGCTGAAACTCAGAGCCTAACTCGAACCTCTCCACCTCGTGTGGTCTTCAACTTGTCCGGTCCCGGGCTCCAGCGAGAGCGAGCTGGATCCAAATCGCCGTGAGCCGCGTTTCTTCCCGAGCTCCCGCGAATCCTCCCGCGCTTCTCAACACGTGCCGGTGAGACGAGGCGCCGATCCTTCCTGTCGATGCGTCGCTTCCCCGAGGATCCAACTCCAAGAAGAGGCCGATTTGTCGCACCAAGCCGGGAAACAAAATGGAGAACAAAAAGCTCCACGAACCAGGAAGAAGAGGAAGAAGCCTCCACTCGCAGCTCGAGCCGAACAACCGGCTCAAGTTCCTTCCAAAACAAAGCAGCAGCCGAAGCTCACTGAGCCAGCCGAAGTAAAAAGCTTCCGAAGGCCTCAAGCCAAGCAAGCCAAGCAAGCCAAGCAGGACCTGATGGCCTGCTGAACTACTGCTCTCTCCGAAGCAAAAAAGCTTACTAACCCCACGGGACCCAGCACACGAGCTCTGCACACGGAACTCAGAACGGGACTCTTCACGAACTCTGCCACGACTCCCACACGAGCAAAGAAAGCATCTCCTCTTTATCCTTCCCACCCCCTCCCCCGCACCCGGCGTGACTCATGCCCTCGTGTTCCACCCCCCGCTCAACCGCGGGTGGGAGGGAGTTGTTGACGTCACGGGATGGCAGGGTTCTTCTTCCTCTTTGCAGAAGAGGGGGAGGGACGTCTCCATTGTTTCGTTCCCCAACTACTAAATCGATCCCCAGCGCATCTAATCGATCTCTGAACATTTAAACAATGAAAGGTGAGCTATCTCGGGAACATGCACTTATCGACATAGCTGACTAAGGGAACCTGTATGTTGTGTGCAATTGAATTCCAAATTCAGAAAACTACCCCCTCCCCTTTTTACAGACTCATCCCGAGTCGTCAAATTTTCGCGTGACCAGCATGTGTAAGTTTTCCCCGAGTCGTCAAATTTTCGCGTGACCAGCATGTGTAAGTTTTCCCCGAGTACGTTTTACCTTCGGATCCCTGAGTGCGACATTTCTTCAAACGTGTTCCAAAAATAAATAACCTAATGCGCTGCGAAACTAACTAACAAACTCTCAGACTCATTCGGACAACTTAACTAAAATTGCAGGCGCTAAAACAAACATGCAGGCGGGGGTTCACGTATTTACAATTTTCACTCAACTTAACCTTAACTTATAAATTTACACTAAACCATGGCCCAGAATTTGTAATCTGTGAAAGGGGAAAGGCAAAAGTCGTTGCAAAGTCTTTTGTGCAGAGGAATGGATGGAGATGGTCGCAAAACAAATGGACATGATGGATGCACGGGCTGCCTGCAGGGCAGTCCTTGCAAAACTGGATGTTCCTGGTGCACATGGTGATGGATGGACACAGGGGCAAACGCAAACAAGGGATAGCAGGCATGGGGTCATGGCTGAGGTAGGCAAACGAGGCATGGCAAGGCATGTCCATGTAGAACAGGCGGCTGCAGCACAACAGGCCGACAGGTGAAGCTGGCCGGCCTCTGGTGTGATTCCATCAGGTTTGGAGGGAGTGCAGTGGTGCCGGCCGCTTTGAAGGCAGGCTCAGACCTAGTCTACTGTCTCCCCCCACTCTATCGCCTTTGCCTGTCTCTGTTCATACCCGCTCCCTTAATATGCCACAAAAACAACAAAATTTAGCCCCTCTTGATTTTTATTTCTCTTTTATAATTGTCTCCCTAACCCCCTTTATTGTCTTTGTCCGATTGGCCTATCATGTCCACCGAGCCTACTCCCAACCCCTACGTTCCCTCTCTGGAAGAGAATAGGGAGAGACTAGCGTCCTGTCTCGAGGCCTAACGAAGCCTCAGAACGGCCTCCTCAGAGTTCAGCGATCTACCAAGGTGAGTCCAGCGGCCTACAACGAGCGAAGGGATGGATGGTGCGAAGGGGTACATCTCCTATCTACCCTAACATTCATTAACCTGAAACTACCCCGGGGCTTTCCAAAAACGCCTTACACTTTAAAACTATCGGTTCTAAAAACCATGATTCCGGTCGCCTGTGTTGGTGTCCATTATAAATTTGGGCCTTGCCCTCAAATTTTCGTTCATGCCCTCGCACAATTTCCTGGCTGGGCAGCGTGGCTCAACTGGCAGGAACTCCCCCTCTGCCGAACTCTAATCATGGCACCCCCAGGCCCGCAGGCTGCCTCCGAGCCTAGCTGCTCCCTATAAATGTGGGGGGTTGCCCTCTCTGGCATTGCTCCCCTCCGATGCCCACGTGGCGTGTTGATGCCCCGGGTCCCTTCCCGAGGGTCGCCCGTGCACACTACACTGCCACCGTGGCATTCTGGCGCTATGGGTCCCGTTTCCGATGGGTCGCCCGTGCCCACTACTCTATCCCGGCCCCTCTTGGGCCCTTGGCCTACTCTGGCCGACGAGTCCGGTGCCCAGGGTGCCCACTAAACAAAACTCACCTTTCCACAGCCACGCTCCCAGCCGGTCCATTAACTCTTGCACCCCTCCAAACGGGTTTCGTGCCTTCTTTCGCCACCAACAACAAAACGACCTCCTTTTAGTAAATTTAACTATCCACTAACTAAACATTAAACTGACCCCGGGGTCTCTTGGGTGGGAATCACTCCTCCCCCCAACTAGTCATTCGCACCATGCATACCACATTCGCTCCACTCACACACTTGGGCCCGCTGGCCCTCACTCATTCCTCACACACTTTCCATTTCACAACTCACACCAACACTCTATATTGCCATCCTTCCTTATTAAATCCCCTGACTAACTCGTGCTCCCTCGTCATCCCTTAAAACTCATGCACGTTCTATTTACTCTACATAACTAAGCAACGTCTCCACTACACATTTCCATGTCTGTCCATGTCTCCAAAAATCCAAAAATTCCCATTTCCTAAATCTGAACTAAAATCCCTCTAACTAATCCATTCCACGGGCTCCATGAGGAACAATCCATGTCCCCATGAAGCCGGTCTAACTAAGCTCACCCTTCCCCCTCACTAGTACCTTCCTGTGCCCAAACAAGGGGGTCTTCCACCCCTTGCCTGGGAATCCTGTTCACCCGAAGCGAGGCTTGCTTTTCTCAACTTTTTTTTCCATAATGCGCACCTTCAGCGCGGCAATTCACAGCCGCGCTCTTTTTCCGTGACGTCATGGCAGCTGCTTGTGCCCCACGCACATCATCCCTCTTGGACGGTACCATCCGGCAGGAATTCCCTTCTGCCGGATTCCAACCTCGGTGCAGCCACGACGTCACTCTGCGCATCCAAAGCAAACCTCGCGTTTTGAGGGGTTCCCCATGCAAACAAATGTGCTCTGCTCGTTGGAGCTTTACAAACACGCTCGCGTGGAGAACCCATCCGGTCCAAATTCTGAATCCAGCCTAGCTTCTGTCCGTCTGCGGGATCGGCTAACATCCACCGCTGGCGTTTCCGGACCGGGTTTCACCTGCGCAGCCGCGCACGTGGCGGCCTTGTGCGTAGCACAGCACGGACCCCGCGCTCGCTGCTGTGCAAACCCGGCACGGTGCTCAAAATAGCTGCGGCCGCTACTCGGCCCTTGTCCTTCATCTGGTCCTGTCGTCGTCGCCATTCAACGCACACACTCCTGCGTGCCACGACGCTCACACACTCCACCATGACACTCGGACACGGGGATGCGGTTGCGTTCTCACGCATACCGACTGTCATCTCCCTCACGTACAGCGACTTCACACACGCTGTCTCTCTTGCACATCGCCTTTCACTCACACACACCATACTAATCACACACGTGGTGTTTCATCCACACACGGTGTTTCATACACACACGGTGTTTCATACACACACGGTGTTTCATACACACACGGTGTTTCATACACACACGGTGTTTCATACACACGGTGTTTCATACACACGGTGCTTCATACACACACGGTGCTTCATCCACACACGGTGCTTCATCCACACACGGTGCTTCAAACAGACACGGTGCTTCAAACAGACACGGTGCTTCATCCACACACGGTGTTTCATCCACACACGGTGTTTCATCCACACACGGTGTTTCATACACACACGGTGCTTCATCCACACACGGTGCTTCATCCACACACGGTGCTTCATCCACCCCATGCGTGCTGGAAAGCACGCATTTCGGCACACTCGCAAACACACATTTCGACACCATACACACCGGAACAACCACGCTGGGAATTAGCACCACCTCAAGGGGTCCCGGGGTTTCCATAACCCCCAAGCTCCGCGTGCACCCATTCACAGCACTCGCCCCCTTTACCTCGCAAGGCTCGACCGGACTCTCCTCGTCGCGATCCACCTCAAGGGGGCACAGTCCCTCACCTCGTTCCTGAGGGAGGCTATCCTGCTGCTCGCACCGGGTCACAAAACACTCCCCCAGCTCAACCCCATTGTCCCTCACTATCCCTACCTGTGTGTGCTCGTCAATTACTGGAGTTTCTCCTCTACTTGCTTTATCTCAGTCACCTCGTTTATTATTTCCGTTTCTTCCTGGCTTTTCGTCTCTGTTTCCTGTTCTATTCCCCGTGGCTCTGGTGTTCCTTCGTCTCCTGCGTCTCCGTGCATTTCTCAGTCACCTCCACGTGTCTCGTCCTGCATGTCTCAGTCACCTCATTAAATTTTCCCTCTGTGTCACTGTCACTTTTTCCGTCACCTGCACGAGTCTCGCCCAACGCGTCTCCCGAATTATTTTGTCCTCCACCGCGGAGCCGACACAATCCACACTCTCCCTCAGCTCGCTCGCTGGTTCGGTGCCTCTGGCACGTGGCGCCGCCATTTTGCACTCCACTGCCCGTATCTTTCCACGTGCAGGCGCCATTATGCCTCTTATGCACAGACTTACTGCCTTTTGCCCTTCCTGGAGGTCCAGCCCCCGTGCTCTGCATTTCACCCCGCATTGCCCGCATATCGCTCCTGAATGCTTGCATGTTCGCATCCATTTTGCTTTGTGTATTTGTATCCATTTTTCCCATCAACGCCTCGAACATGTCTCTTACGTCAAATAACCATGTGGCAGTCGGTTCGCCATTACCGGGCGCGGATCTGACAGGGACTGAGGAGGGATTTTGACGTAGGAGGGGAGGGGGGGTGTCATACACCGCGGCCCCCGCCGCTGCGCCTATTGCGGACTCTGCATTTATTTGCGGGGAATAGTCAACCTGCATAATGGGAGTGTCCTGCATGGTCATTTCGTCCTGAGCCATAGATTCTGACATTTCCAAATCCATTCCTAATCCCTCCTGCCCCTGCTCGCCTTGGCTGAACATTTTACATGCTGGGAATAAAATTTATAACGCTCGTAATTTGGGGACACGGGGCCGGGGGGGGGGGTTGCTCCGTATACCTCTGATCCGACTCCTTGAATTTTGCTACAGAGGCGGAGGGGGCCGAATCGCACTCCTGACAACCAATTGTTATGGGCCGGGCGTCAGCCGCCAACCGACCGCCGTGAACGGAGCCGCAAGTCGAGTCGGCCCGACCGATCGCCCGGAATATAGATCGCCGCCCGGATAACTCCGAGCGACGGGTCCTTGTACAAGAACCGAAATACGCCAATCGGCAGATCACGTGGGGTAGGGTCGATTGCCAATTTTCAATTTACCTAAATACCCACGTGATCCAACTACCGGGGTATTCCACCCTCGACGGAACTCGTACGGAACAAACCGCCGAGGCGAGCTTGTCCGTGCGCGATTCCAAGCGGCATAATCGCCGAGAACCGTCGGTCGAAAGGTCCCCCTATTACGGCAAACCAACGGCTTTCTAACTCCCAACACACGAAATGTTCAGTCAATGAGGGAATTGACGCAATGAGCAGGTTTACATTCACACAAGGACATTTATTACAATGAAACACGTATGCAATTAAATAAGGCAAAACACGTATGCAATTATACAAGCAACAAAAGCACGACAAGAGAACTACAACAGTCTACTTATTATGTACAGTCATTTGCACTTAACAGCAGTTCCTACTTATTCGACGGGCCCACGGACACACGTACGCACACGTACGCACACAAACACACACACACACACACACACACACACACACACACACACACAAAATGGTGGCTGAGGCCTTTAATCACGAGCTCCAGCTTGGAGGACAGGTGAGCTGAAACTTAGAGCCGAACTCAAACCTCTCCACCTCGTGTGGTCTTCAACTTGTCCGGTCCCGGGCTCCAGCGAGAGCGAGCTGGAACTAAATCGCCGTGAGCCGCGTTCCTTCCCAAGCTCCCGCGAATCCTCCCGCGCTTCTCAACACGTGCCGGTGAGACGAGGCGCCGATCCTTCCTGTCGATGCGTCGCTTTCCCGAGGATCCAACTCCAAGAAGAGGCCGATTTGTCGCACCAAGCCGGGAAACAAAATGGAGAACAAAAAGCTCCATGAACCAAGAAGAAGAGGAAGAAGCCTCCACTCGCAGGTCGAGCCGAACAACCAGCTCAAGTTCCTTCCAAAACAAAGCAGCAGCCGAAGCTCACTGAGCCAGCCGAAGCAAAAAGCTTCCGAAGACCTCAAGGCAAGCAAGCCAAGCAGGACCCGATGGCCTGCTGAACGACTGCTCTCTCCGAAGCAAAGAAGCTTACTAACCCCACGGGACTCAGCACACGAACTCTGTACACGGGACTCAGAACGGGACTCTTCACGAACTCTGCCACGGGACTCCCACACAAACAAAGAAAGGATCTCCTCTTTATCCTTCCCACCCCCTCCCCCACACCCGGCGTGACTCGTGCCCTCGTGTTCCACCCCCCGCTCAACCACGGGTGGGAGGGAATTGTTTACGTCACGGGATGGCAGGGTTCTTCTTCCTCTTTGCAGAAGAGGGGGAGGGACGTCTCCATTGTTTTGTTCCCCAACTATTAAATCGATCCGCAGCGCATCTAATCGATCTCTGAACATTTAAACAATGAAAGGTGAGCTATCTCGGGAACATGCACTTATCGACATAGCTGACTAAGGGAACCTGTATGTTGTGTGCAATTGAATTCTAAATTCGTCACAATATGTTGCACGATGATCATTAAACGCAAGTGATATAAAGGCAAGATGAACACAAAACATTCTCAGTAAAATCGATTTGATATACACTGACAGGCCATGTTGTGATAACTGGGGGACAATTCAACACATTGGGGGTCGAAAAATGAACATAGCAAAAGGAAATTGAAAGTGAAGAGGGTGACTATACGATGCACTGTCACTGTCATTATGAGTTTTATTAGGTTACTACAAAATATCGTCCCTGTGATAACAGTCAGAGGGCGATGACATGACAATGCCGTAAATGCAGAATGATATAAGAAATCTGTCGAATGTGCTCGAAGATGGGTCTATGTCTCATACACGAACAGATGCATTTTTACGTCTGGTACACGAACAGATGTATTTTTTAACAAACTCCAGATGCGTGTCTCGACTCCACTTCTGAACTGTTCTCTGAATCAGAGCCAGCTATACGAATAATATGATAGGTTATCAAAAACTATACGTGGTACATATCAGAGACTATAACGAATAAAAATTACTGACCATTACAAAGCAAAAATAACTTTGAGGATCTCGGCCCGCCGAAACAGACTTGAAATTTCAGGTATTTTAGCTCGTTCACCATTCAGAATTATCACTGTCATGATCATTCATCATCATCTTCATCATCATCATCATCATCATCATCACTTCTTGCTTCACCTTCAGATGATGAATCGATCATCAGATCATCCGTTCTGGACGGATCACCGTCAGCGTCCATTTCAACTGGTATTTCTGGAACAAGCACCTGGGGCAGTTGCTGTCCATCAAACCAGATGACTCGATAGTGACCATCAACGATTTCCCATCCCGCAGTTGGAGATTTCGGTATGGTAGCCAGGTGGGAACTGCCCCACATTGTAGCCACAAAACCAGTCCTTGCACTATGTGGCCGCAACTCTGCTGCGCAAGGCGTGATGCTGCCGCCTTCGATGCTCTTCAGTTTGTCGAACGGTCGCATGGAATTCAATTTGCGGTTATACGTGCGATCGACAACATCGAATCGGTAGTTGTTCGGCGTCGTGGTCTTTTTCGCACCGTACATGAGGCAGACGAACTCCTCGAAGACGGCAAACATTTCATCGTCCGGCTCTTTGTCGCTGAGGGATGAAAAACCCCGAATGAACTTGTCGTGGGCACACGTTATATCATACGGCCGTTTCTTCCCTTTCCTTGCGAATGCTGATGTGTAGTCACATCCCGTGAATGCATGCTGGCCAGGCAGAGCTGCGCACACATCCGGACCGATTTGCGCTGCTACATTAGTCATGTTCACGTAGCATCGATTATCCTTACCGGACGTCCCAACTTCCATCCAAGTTGTACATGTAAATCGATGAACATGGTGAAGGAGAATCACCAGTATGTCGGTGTCCGAGGCACGTACTACAATGCCGCCATCTTGACAATCAAGGTCACCCACTGTCAAATGGAAGCACAATCTCGTGTCTGCCTCTGGGTGATTACAGAACAGATCTTGAATTAATTATTTCTGCACTCCACCATTCACAACAGAATACTTGGCACATTTACCATTGACAACGAGGAAAACGATTCTTCATTCCAGAATGTGTCGGTACTGCTCCCCAGCCCAGTCATCCAACATGAATTCTGGTAGACCTCTCTTGAAGGAACTCGATTTCAGAGCTTTCTCAATGTTCTTCGGTCTTATCTGGTCCGTGCCACTGATATCGTAACGTTGCTCTTCGGCTCCTCGTCTTTCCCGTTCGCAGTCCTTAATAGAAGGTTCCTCGTAAGTGTCAAACGCTATGTCTATACATTTTGACTGGTGGGATAAGGCCGCAACGAGGATACCCCGTGACAGACCACCGTAAGTCGGGGGTAGGTTTGGTGGTAGGCAGTGAAGGAGAAAATTTCCATCTATCAGATGTACCTTCACATCAGTCGGATGGCCGTGATCAGGTACTGTTTTCTCCAGCTTGTCGAAAAGGGCGCTCTTTGCTGTACGCACCATTGAACCATCGCGCTTACACATAGACAGCAGCACAGGTGTGAGTGGAAATGTGAAGAGGAATTCGCGCTCCACTTTGGCCTTAGCCGCGATGAAGGCTAGTCTTCCGAGTGACTGGCTTGTACATTTCAGTTCTTCCTCCTTTGAGTTCTGTGGGGCACGTCGGTTGGTTATGCACTGTTTCACGAATGTCAAAAGTTTGTTGTGGGTCATAGGTCGCTCAAAGCGTGTCGGATCATCAAGGCATGCGTGAACGAATTTCTCATGCATCCTGCGACCTTCCTGCGGTACACTGAGCAGAGAATTCTTGATGACAACGGGGACACTCTTCCCTGTGCTGATATCGATTAGCGGCGCATCGGTATCGATGGCGAATGGATTTACCGACGAGACAATGCTTGAGATGATTCGCTTGAGATCCTCATTGTCGCGTTTGATTCTCGATGGACTGAGTTCCATTTGAGTGTCGCTATGATGTACCAGTCCGGCCATAGCTAAGGCCTCACTTGCAATTGCTGCACGACTGCCCTTCGTGACACTCCAACGAACGCGCGCAGTGGAGTTTGTCGCCGATGTGAATCCAGTCATTCTCGATGCTGCATCTGCATTGACTGTCTGCTCTAATGTGAGGTCAACTGGAAGGCGTGCAAACTCGTTATTGGTCCTTCTAACCGAGAACGCTCCAGCGTTCAGTATGTTCCTCAATCCTGGATGCGTAATTTCTATATTCATGAGATCCAAACGGTATTTGGCCATCCATCTCGCATAGTTCTGCCGGTTCATGGCGAAAAACAAATCAGTCAGCTCAGTGAGTGCCATGGTGAATAGCTCAACGTCATTTTCACGGCATGCGCGGTCAACGATACGGTAGAGTTCGACAAGCTTCACATCCATCATCCAGAACTGAGGTGTTGGTCCCTGAGTGCCTTCAAGAGTTTGGTTCATATATTCATCATATTCGCTATAGACATCACGAAACGTATCGCTCTCGCATACTGTGTTGATCTCCATTGGCGTGGTGAATTTGAAGACCTTCAGCTCATTAAGCATTTGATCTTTTTTCCGGGTATTCAGAAAGAAACTGACGAAAGTGCAGGATCTCCATGGCGAGGGTGAACATTTGGTGGAGGCGTTTGCACCGGTTGAAGTTGTAGCATTTGATAAGTCCTCTGAGGGAATTCAAAGCAAGCACCCTGGATCCATCAACAGCTCTGGTCCGCCTGACTCTGCAATCATATTTCCGATGGATCAAAAATGGCAGAGCTGGATGTGGAACATACCAAACATGATGAACACATCATCAAATTCAGTTTGATCGGTGACTTGGATTTTGTGTGCTTTTTTGGCAACATCCAAGTCATAAATTACCAAGGCATACATCTGACCGCATTCCTCGGCACACCATTTGCTGATACGCATAGTTTCGGAGATGACGTCATCTTTCATTGGTGCTTTATCGAGATTTGGCATGTAGTACACATTTTGCTTCATCAACGCATCCTGATGAAATCGAGCGTTGAATCCTGTCCACATCGGCATATCATTCGCTCCGAGACAGTGACCCATCATCCATACTTTGTCCAGTTTCCGGGCACGCTGCGTCAGGTCCGGAAGCTCGATATCAGTGTGTATGTAGTCGAACATATCCATCTTCGGGGTTTTTTTCGATATGGGGGGGATTTCCGTGGGTGGCAATACCAATTTCCTCTTCATTTTTTGTTTGCTGGACCCTGTCGATTACATTGAAGGGGTCACGTTTGGTGCTGTCACAGTGGGCTGACGAACAGTCCTAATGGGAGGATCTGGATTTTCTATCTCTTCTGCAAGCAGTGGCTGATTTTGGTATAAGATACCCATTGTATCATGGAGCGTATCAGACCCAGACAGCGTGTGGGTAAGTTCATCTTGGTTAACCCAAGCGTTACCCATAACAAGACCGTGCGCTGTGCCATCGGGACCGCATTTGTCCTTCTCTCTAATTGCGCTTGCCAATTCTGTCTCCAGCTCTTCTTCCTTGCTGTAACTGATGCCATACCCGAATTTGTTGAGCATCGTGAGTATTTTCTGGCTACCGGTAAGGGATTTTATCAACATCGAGAGCAGGATGTGTTTTCGTGGCATGACTGCCATTGCGAACAATAAAGAGTGCATCTTCGCTCGGACACGTGGCTCGACGTCTTACCGATTCAGAATGTGCCTCCATGTTGGGTCCGCCGAACAAAACTCTATCGAATGTTTCAACCAGTTCGGGGGATTTACCCTCCCCTCTAAGCAAGGAATCCATATCGAGTGGATCATTCAATGGTGTTTTTTCCACCCCCTTCAATGCCCTCCTCAACAACAATGCCGCCATGAATACTTGGCCTTCCGGCGATGATTTGAAATCATCGACAACCTTGATGGAGGCATAGTCTAAAAGGCTGTTATGGACGATGGCGCCCGACTTTGTATTCTCTGGAGTGTACACGGTCACCCTTCCAACAAGATGTTTCCACAGAAGCTCAGCGAGGTATGAAGTACTACTGATGGAAGACTCCTCGCCGAGGTCATCACAAATGTCTAAGTACCGATCGTAGATGGATTTGAGATACTCTGGACAACTACCAAGAAGCACATTTGCCTTGACATAGGCAAGAATGTCGCTGAAGGCACGTTTTGCCTTTTCTGATAAATTGAAATCCTTCGTTTTCGATCTCAGCGCAGCTTTGAGTCTCTGATTCCCACAGCTGTGGTGAAACTTTGCCTCTTTTGCGATCAAATCGATGCCAGCTATCTTTTGCAGGACGTGAGATTCATTTAGGATCTGTGCTGCATCCCTTATTTTCTGTTCTGCTTCCTTGGTTTGACAATTTCCGAGGCCCTCCTTCCGCCCATCACTTAGAGATTTGCACACTTTATCACAGTATAGACAAATAGCCGGAAGAAGGCCAATGCGCGACTGTGTTGGTGACGTTGCTGCTGAACGCAGCTGCGTAGTGCGCACAGCTTCATGTTGATTAGCAACAAGCGTTGAAGATGGAACGGCTGTGAATTTTTTATAGCACTTACTGTGATATCCGTCGAATTGATCGGGGGTTTCTGGCAGGTTGTCTATCATGAGGCGATATTTGGACTCGGCGAACTTCGTCATTGTCCTTCTACTTTCGGCAGCTTTGCGAACCGTTATCCATTTCTCGTCTGTCATTTTCATGATTTTGCCTGCTTCATTTGGGATAACGTGGATGATAAGTGCTGTGGTTTGGGATAAGACATTTGGGATAAGTGCTGTGGTTGAACCGGCACAGTAACAGTGCGGTTATCATCTGAAAACGTAATAGGAGACTTGATTCAAAGGTCATTCAGTGAAAATATAACATGACCTGAAAATATCTGACAGACCTGTTAGGCGAATGGTTGAACTTCTATGTTTTTGTCACTCCCAGGGCGCCGCCATCTTGCGAACATGAATTCGATGGATGAAACTATAAGAATGATTCCGCCATCATATTGCGATGCTAATATTACTAAGCAAGTATAGCAATGGAAACTAAAAGATGCGAAGGTAAAGAGGAAAATGAAACTCACCCTCGACTTCTGGTCTCTCAGTTAAATTCTGTGATTGTGGAAATGTTGACGTCTCTGTCTCCATGTTGGCAGCCATTTCAGGCGACTCTTCTGGATTCATTTCGTTTGCAGGCCAGAAAGTCCTTGAGGTGGCAGCGTGGTTTCACTTCGACTACCGTCTTGTCTGCTAAAGCATACTACTACTGTATACATGGGCCTAACTACAGCTGTTGGCGCTGGTCATCGGACGTGTCGAAAGACAAGTGGATATTATTCTGGTCTTATCTAATTTGTTTATTTGTACGGTGATACACCGGCGATGTTCATATAAACTTTAAGCATATACCGGATGAGTTGAGGATTTCTCAGTTTGCGAATCATCTCATTGTCAAGGTCGGCCCAGAAAATGCTACCTGTACTGGTAGAAGTGGATCTCGAAAAAGTGAAAATTTTTAACCCTGTCCCACAAATTTATATTTTCTCATCTATTTCCTAATTCATATCTACGCCTCCGGAGCGTATTCTACGTTCATTAAACGGTTGTCAATGATATGAAGACAATGCAATGGAATCGGGCATTCGGAATGTGGTTGTAATTTGTATTCCAGATGCTATTGGAAGACCCTTGCGCCCTTAAGACCCTTCTTATCCGTAAACCCCAGACAAAAATCGTTCTTAAGTGATGAATTTAGTTGGTGGATGGGTGAAGCAATCTTATGAGATCAGAACGAGTGTTGGGTGCCAAATTGTGATTGAACCCTTAATGAACCCTTAACCAGTCCTTTCTTATTCATTAACCCCAGGCACTATGGTTTCTTAAATGGTTGCAATTTATGTTTTTTGTAACTATCTATAGACCCCCGTCATGTAAATGAATGGATGTCAGCTCAATCAAATTATTTTTCCAAGGGGTATTTAAAGACCCCTGAGCGCTTAAGACCCTTCTTATCCGTAAACCCCAGACAAAAATCGTTCTTAAGTGATTAATTTAGTTGGTGGATGGGTAAAGCAATCTTATGAGATCAGAACAGGTGTTGGGCGCCAAATTGAGATTGAACTCTTAATGAACCCTTAATTAGCCCTTTCTTATCCGTTAACCCCAGGGATTAAAACTTCTCAGCAAATGTAATTAAAACACATCTCACACTATGCGTCCAAATACCAAAGGGGCAGTTGGGCACGATGTTTCGAATGAAATGGCTCGAAGGGTCTACTTGAAGGATCAAATAATCCTGAACCCCAAGAAAGCCGCACTTAAGAAATCACTTTTTATAAATCGGATGGTCATCACTGGCCAATGAGATCAACGAACCTTTTGGGCGCAACTTTGAGAATGAAGCTCAGCCAGCTCTCTAAGTATATGCATGAAAAGTTTCAGGCCGTTAGGTTTCATGGTTTTGGAGTTATGGAGGAGATACACACACACACACACACACACACACACACACACACACACACACACACACACACACACACACACACACACACACACACACACACACACACACACACTACACGTGAATAGCAAGCATGTCCCACCAGTATAAGGATAAAAGTGCTGTAATTCGATATTTTTTTGGTCGATTAAAAACTGACTCCATGTTTTGACCATAGCGATGTCTTTGCCAGGCCACCAATGATGAAATTGAGGTTATGTTTCAATATCTGTATTTTGCAGTCACGTGATGTTCCTCTCCCTCCTAGGGAGGATGCCTAGCACCTGGCACAGGATGCCCAAGACCACTCAGTGCTCAAAATGTCAGCCCCGATTCTTGCCTCATAGGCAACGATAATAGACACTGGTCCCTTGAGTTTTGAACAGGGCAAAGGTAATGAGCTTCATCCCCTGCAGTAAAATGACGTCACGATGCAATGCAGGAACTGCTGGTTATTGTTCTGTTGTAATTCACACCTGAACAACATTCATTCCAACGCCTTTAAGAAACCCCAGTTGCTGGCAGTTTAATTATCCGGCTCAATGAATCACGTCTCGAGTCGAATTTGTGATAAAGGATCCACCCTTGGAGTTTTAAGATCTTAATTTTTTTTCTTCCTTGGGTTCCTCATATTTGTCTATCTATCATAATCATTATTCTGAATAATGGGAGGTAGGCCACTACTAATATATATATATATATATATATATATATATATATATATATATATATATATATATATATATATATATATATATATATATACTGTATATATAAATATATACTGTATATTATATATGTACTGTATATATATATATATATATATATATATATATATATATATATATGTATATATGTACTCTATATATAATTATGCACTGTATATTATATATGTACTGTTTATATATATATATATATATATATATATATATATATATATATATATATATATATATATTGTTGTGGTTACCAAATTCGCAAACCACCATTCAGGTCCCTTAGGTGAGGTATCTCGGTAAGTACATGTGTAGTTAGGCCCAGACCCGTTGTCTAGTGGGAATACATGTCATATATGCGTGCTGCGACTCTTCAGGATAGCCGTTTTTCTTTTACTATCTTTAATTTGGACCAACCGCCATTGTTACAACCACAACATCAACCACCCACCGCGGCGCCGCTTCACGTCACACCTCGCAACCGTCGCATCGCCACCGTTCTTGCGCCGCTTGTGGGTGCCGGTGTTGGACTCGTGCAGGGCGCGCGCCGAACAGCGTGTACAAAACCACGGATTTTCCACTTCAAAAACGGATCAAAAACGACACACGCCCACTTTTGTTCCGTCCAATCGGTGAGCGAGGGGCGATTTGGCCCCGCCCCCAGGGCGTTGGAGGGCGATCGATATATGCAAATTTATGGATCAAAAAGCATTCACGCCCACTTTTTCTCGGGCCAATGGGGAGCGAGGTGAAAGGTCAAAGGCAGGGGGTCAAAGATGAGAGAGCGAAGCCACGGGGCTGATATAAGCGACCGCGTTCGTCAGTCAAGCCGGAACAGAGAGTTAAGACTTCGCGGGCGGTGGAGTTGGCAAGAAGGAGCTGGTCGTCGTCGTGTGCGTTGGAGTCGGAGCGGAGGGGACGGAGCTGTGGAGAGGCGGCGAGGGCAGACGGGGGGGGGGGGGTGCTCGCGTCGTGCAGGGAGCTGCACCCCAGGGAGGCAGACAGCGCGACCTGGCCAAGGTGGAGACGCTCGTCGCGGGACTCGAGCCAGAGTAGGAATCCTCTATACCCCGAGCATCAGCAACCCCCTCCTGTTTCCCCCCGCGCTGAGATAGTGCGACCAAGGGGGCCCCTTTCCCACCCCCTACCAGACACTGCCCGCGAGACCCACGGAGTTGAGGCACCATCGCCGCTCCGCGTCTCATCACCAGACGGGTAGGCCCGACCCGGTCTCGGCCTCAGGCCCGCCTCATCCTTGAGGGTTCTCTATTCTTTTCCTTGGTTTTGGGTATGTGTTGTCGGCGCCGTCTGTGAAGTAAAATTGTATAAGTGTTGCCGTGTGCTCGCGTAATCGGTAGTAGATCTGCATTGTCGCATTTGCTTTTTGTGTAAATTGCATTGTGTTTTTCTTTTCTGTGTGCTTTTGGTGGAATTGAATATGTGTGCTTTCCGTTCGTCGCGAATAAATGTGCTTTGTGTTGAACTGTTTCCCGCTTCGCTTCGTCATTTCTTTCATTGAATCCTCATCTTGCTTCACGTAAAGGGTTGGTAGTGGGCTGAATACGCCCGATAATTAATCGAACCGTCGAGGTCGACGAATAACACCGCTCGGTTATCCCGATAGTACGGAACGGGTCGCTTAAGTGGCCCGTGTCCGAAGTCGACCTGCGGCGAGGTGCGATCGCCCGGTCTACCCTCCGTGTGGGTACTTAGGTAGGTCGAATTTGGCGAGCAACCCTATCCCACGCGGGGGCTGATTGGCTCGATCGCGGTGTGACCGAAAGGTCCACCCGTGACTGGTTCCCGGCGTTAGTCCGAGAGGGTCACGACTGGATTGTCCGTCCGGTGGGCGACGTGCCGCGATTCGAGTTACGTGACCGTCAGCACGCCGGCGGGCGCGAATCAGTAACACTGGTGTCAGGTCGTGCGATACAAATCCATCGCCCTCCTCGCGGCACTGGTATCGGAGAACAGGAAAACGGGCTCTCCTGTCTCCAGCTAAATTCACGGGAATCGGTCCAGGGGTGAGAGAAGCGACCCCCGATTCCCTCCAAATTACGAGCGATTCAAATTAACCCTTCACGAGAAGCAAGATGGCGTCTCAAGGCGAGCGGGAGCCGGGGGTATTAGAAATGTATATGTGTAGTAATGTAGAGTCCATGGTCCAGGATGGAATCCCTGTGCAGGAAATGTTGATTGTGCAGGAACACGGACTCGCCCAACTGAACCCAGAGCCCGAAATGGGTGCGGCAGCGGCCGCGTTGTATGACACCTCCCCCCCCCTCTCCACCAAAACCCTTCCCCAACCCCTGCCGAAACGGCTCACTCAAGCGCACCCGACATGGCCCAGCTATGCGCCATGCTGGCGGCAATGACAAACGAAATGAAAGGAATGAACGAAAAGATGGATGCGAATACACAACAAATGAACGAAAAGATGGATACAAACACAAATGAAATGAAAAACGAAATGAAAGGCATGAACAAGCAAATAAGCGGAATGGAAGCAAACATGAAGGAAGAAATGAAAAAGCTCCGGGGTGAGACGCAGAACATGGGCCGATGCCTGCAGGCGGGCATGAAGGCCGTGACCAGGGAGCTGGGAATGGCGACTCCACGTGTGGGAGCAAACGAGCTGGAAGGGGGTGCAACGGCTGACAGGCCCGCGGTGGAGGCGGGTAAGGAAAAAGTAATTCGGGAGACAAGAGACGAGGTGAAAGTAATTGCGAGGGAGAGAAAAGAACAATTAATACGGAGAGCAAGGATGAGGCACGCGGAGATCGTGAAAGAGCAAGGAGTGAAAAACAGGGAAGGACGGGAGCGACTGAAAGAGAAAGCAAGGTTGACCTACATAAAGATAAGGGAAAGACGCCAGAAAGAAGCGGAGACGAAGAGACAGGAGGGGACAACAGAAACTTATAAATGTATAGAGACACGGGAGACAAAAAAATAGAGAGACTGCATGATAATGACAAGGTTAGTGACGCACACACACACACGGAGGTAGTGGAGGATAATGGGGGTGAGCTCGCGGAGCGTGTTGGGACCCAGTGCAAGCACCTGGGTGGCCTCCTCCAGGAACGAGGGGAGGGAGTATGCCCCCTTGAGGCGAGTCACGACCAGGTGGGTTCGGTCGTGCTTTGCGAGGTTGAGGGGACGAGTGCTGTGGACAGGTGCACGGAGAGCTTGGGGGGTATAGAGGCCCTGGAGACCCTTGTGGGGACACGAATCCCCAGTGTGGTTGTCCCTGTGTGTGTGGTGCAAGGTGTGAGTACGTCCCCGTGTCTGGAAGCGACCCCGTGTGTGAGTGGTGTGGTGGCGATGGTGCCGGAGTACGTGCTTCCCAGCACGCCGTGTGTGGATGAGGCACCGCGGTTGAGTGCCCCCGCGTGTGTGAGTGAGGGACGGTGTGTGGATGAGGCACCGCGGGTGAGTGCCCCCGCGTGTATGAGTGAGGCACCGCGGGTGAGTGCCCCCGCGTGTGTGAGTGAGGCACAGTGTATGAATGGAGCACCACGTGTGAGTGGTATGGTAAGTGCAAGGGAGACCGTGTGTGTGAGAGAGCGGTATGTGAGGGAGATGTCGGTTGGCATGCGGGAGCACGCAGCCGCGTCTCCCGGTGTGAATGTGATGGAATGGAGTGTGAGCGTCGTAACACGCAGGTGTGCGTGGGTCGAATGGAGGCGACGACGGCGACATGTAAGGAAAGAAAGCCGAGTAGCGGCTGTAGTTGTTTCGGGGACCGTGCCGGATTCACCCAGCAGTGAGCACGAGGTTCGTGCTGTGCAACGCACGAGACCACCACGTGCTCGCTTGCGAGAGTGAAGTCCCGGTCCGGAAACGCCAGCGGTGGATTTGCCGATCCCGCGGACGGACAAAGTTTAGGCAGGTAAATGGATTTGGACCGGACGGGTTCTCCACGCGATCGTGTGTTAAGCTCCAACGGGCAAAGCACATGTGTTCGTGTGGGGAACCCCTCGAGACGTGGGGCTTGTGTTTTTTTTTATGCGCACGGTGACGCCATGGCTGCACGTGGGGTTGGAATCCGGCAGGAGGGGTATCTCTGCCGGATGGTACCGTCCAAGGAGGGACGAGGAACACGTGCAGCTGCATGACGTCACGGGCAGGTGCAAAGTGCGCGAGTTGCCGCGCTGGTGATGCGATGAAAAAAAAAAAAAAGCAAGCCTCACTTTCGGGTGCACAGGATTCCTGGGCAAGGGGTGGAAGACCCCCTTACCCGGGGCACAGGATGGAAACTAGTTAGGGGGAAGGGTTAGCTTAGTTAGACCGACTTCATGGGGCAGGGGTAAGCCCTCATGGAGTCCGTGGAATGGATTAGTTTGAGGGATTGTAGATGAGCTTTAGGTTGGGAAATAAAATGATTTATTTGGAGACAGTGACAGACCAGTGAATGTGTAGAGGGGACGTAGTTCAGCTACATAGTGTTAAAAGGAATGTGCTGTAGTTTAAGGGACGACGTGGGAGCACGAGTTAGTTAGGGGAGGTAGTTAGGAGGATGGCAGAGTTCAGCGGTGTGTGTGTTGAAGAGTTGGTGAGTTGTGAGGTGAGTACTTGTTGAGTGAGTGAGGCCAGCGGGTCTGTGTGTATGGAGCGAATGGGGACTGCATGGTGCGATGAGTGATTGGGGGGAGGAGTGACTCCCGCCCAAGGGACCCCGGCGTCAGTGTAGAGTGAGTTAGGGGGTTAGTCAAATTTACAAAATGGAGGTCGTTTTGTTGTTGGTGGGAGTGTAGGCTCGAAACCCGTTTGGAGGGGTGCAGGAGCCCTGTTGACGGGCTGGGAGCGTGGCTGCGAAAAGTGAGTATCGCTGAGTGGGTACCCCGGGCACCAGGCTAGTCGGCCGTGGTAGGCCAAGGGCCCATGGGGGGCCGGGATAGCGTAGTGGGCACGGGTGCGTCTGCTTGGTGCGGAGGCCCGGGGCGCCATTAGCCATGTGGGCAGTGTTGTGGGCAAGGGTGACCCTCGGAAAGGGGCCTGGGAAGCCAGCCTGCCACGTGTGCGTTTCAGGGGAGGTGCCATGGGGGGCACTCCCCGGTGTCAGGGAGCTGGTAGGCTCGGAGGCAGTGTAGTGCCCGGGGGTGCCATAGCGGGAGATTCGGCAGAGGGTCGTGCCTGCCAAAGGGAGCCACGTGTCCCAGCCAGGAGACCGTGTGAGGGCACGGAGAGAAAATTGGGGGGCGAGGCCCGAAATTGTGAGGACACCAACACAGGCGACGGGAATCTGGGTTGTTAGAACCAATAGTTTAAGCGAGAGGCGCTTGTTGAAAGCCCTGGGGTAGTTTAACAGTTAAATGGTTAGGGTAGATTAGGAGATGTACCCCTCCGCACCATCCATCCCCTCGCTGTCGTTGTGGGTCGCTGGACCCACTTGGTGTTAAGATCGCTGAACTCTGGGGAGGCCATTCTGAGGCTTGAGTTGGGCCTCGACACAGGACGTTAGCTCTCCCTTATTCCCCTCCGGGAAGGGAACGTAGGGGTTGGGAGTAGGCTAGGTGACAGGATAGGTTAGCCGAACAAGGACGATAAAGGGGGTTAGGGGACGATTTATAGTGGGGAAGTAAAAAAATAAATAAATAAATAAATAAGTTGGGGCTAAATTGGGGTTTGACAAATTAAGGGAGTGGGTATGTACAGTGACAGGCAAAGGCGATAGGTGGGAGGGAGACAGGTAGGTAGGTCCGAGCCCGCCTTCCAAGTGGCCAGCACCTCCACCAACCTCCACTGAACGGCAAAGGCTGGCCAACTTCATCTGCAGCTGCTGTGCTGCAAGGCCTGTGCCGGCTGGATCGTCTGCAGCTGCTGTGCTGCAAGGCCTGTGCCGGCCAGTTCATCTGCCGGCTGTGTTTGCCTGCGGCGGCCTTCTTCTGCGGGCTGTGTTTGCCTGCTGCCTTTGCCATGCCATGCCCACTGCCCACGTTCACCAGCCCCGTTCAATTTTGCTTTGCCCCCCCCCCCCTGTTCATTTCCATGCGCGCCGGGATCATCGTAAAAGCAACAGTTTGCAAGCTGCGAGAACTGCCCTGTTGGCAGCTACAACACGGGCCTGCAGTGGCGGCCCGTGCACCGTGTTTGTGTCCATCCATCCATTCGTTGTGCTCATTGCGTGTGCCACTTGAGCTGGCACGGAGACTGCGTTTGTGCAGCCCGTGCACCGTGTTTTGCGTCCATCCATTCATCCATCCATTTGTTGTGTTCATTGCGTGTGCCACTTGAGCTGGCACGGAGACTACGTTTGTGCAGCCCATGCACCGTTGTGGTTCACTGCGTTCAGTTCAAAAGGGAAGGCCTTGGACTGCGTGTGAGCAGCCAGCCACGTTCCCTGTCACCTGCATTGTTTTGAGCCAGAGACTGCATGCGAGCAGCCTGGCTCCCTGCTAACTGCTTTTCTTTTGCAGAGTTCATTGATCCTGGGCCATGGTTTAGTGTAAAATTTGTAAGTTAAGGTTAAGATGTACTGTAAATATGAGTGCGCCCCCGGCATGTATGTCTTAGCGCCGGCAATTTTATTTAAGTCGTCCGTGTGAGTGAGTTTGTTTAGGTAGTTACGCAGCCCTCAGGTTATTTATTTTGGGGACACGAATACCATGAATGTCGCACTCAGGGATCCGTAGGTAAAGTGTACTAGGGGAAAACTACACATGATGGCACACGAAAATTTGACGACTCGGGACGAGTCTGTAAAAAGGGGAGGGGGTAGTGTTGTGGTTACCAAATTCGCAAACCACCATTCAGGTCCCTTAGGTGAGGTATCTCGGTAAGTACATGTGTAGTTAGGCCCAAACCCGTTGTCTAGTGGGAATACATGTCATTTATGCGTGCTGCGACTCTTCAGGATAGCCGTTTTTCTTTTACTATCTTTAATTTGGACCAACCGCCATTGTTACAACCACAACATCAACCACCCACCGCGGCGCCGCTTCACGTCACACCTCGCAACCGTCGCATCGCCACCGTTCTTGCGCCGCTTGTGGGTACCGGTGTTGGACTCGTGCAGGGCGCGCGCCGAACAGCGTGTACAAAACCACGGATTTTCCACTTCAAAAACGGATCAAAAACGACACACGCCCACTTTTGTTCCGTCCAATCGGTGAGCGAGGGGCGATTTGGCCCCGCCCCCAGGGCGTTGGAGGGCGATCGATATATGCAAATTTATGGATCAAAAAGCATTCACGCCCACTTTTTCTCGGGCCAATGGGGAGCGAGGTGAAAGGTCGAAGGCAGGGGGTCAAAGATGAGAGAGCGAAGCCACGGGGCTGATATAAGCGACCGCGTTCGTCAGTCAAGCCGGAACAGAGAGTTAAGACTTCGCGGGCGGTGGAGTTGGCAAGAAGGAGCTGGTCGTCGTCGTGTGCGTTGGAGTCGGAGCGGAGGGGACGGAGCTGTGGAGAGGCGGCGAGGGCAGACGAGGGGGTGCTCGCGTCGTGCAGGGAGCTGCACCCCAGGGAGGCCGACAGCGCGACCTGGCCGAGGTGGAGACGCTCGTCGCGGGACTCGAGCCAGAGTAGGAATCCTCTATACCCCGAGCATCAGCAACCCCCTCCTGTTTCCCCCCGCGCTGAGATAGTGCGACCAAGGGGGCCCCTTTCCCACCCCCTACCAGACACTGCCCGCGAGGCCCGCGGAGTTGAGGCACCATCGCCGCTCCGCGTCTATCACCAGACGGGTAGGCCCGACCCGGTCTCGGCCTCAGGCCCGCCTCATCCTTGAGGGTTCTCTATTCTTTTCCTTGGTTTTGGGTATGTGTTGTCGGCGCCGTCTGTGAAGTAAAATTGTATAAGTGTTGCCGTGTGCTCGCGTAATCGGTAGTAGATCTGCATTGTCGCATTTGCTTTTTGTTTAAATTGCATTGTGTTTTTCTTTTCTGTGTGCTTTTGGTGGAATTGAATATGTGTGCTTTTCGTTCGTCGCGAATAAATGTGCTTTGTGTTGAACTGTTTCCCGCTTCGCTTCGTCATTTCTTTCATTGAATCCTCATCTTGCTTCACGTAAAGGGTTGGTAGTGGGCTGAATACGCCCGATAATTAATCGAACCGTCGAGGTCGACGAATAACACCGCTCGGTTATCCCGATAGTACGGAACGGGTCGCTTAAGTGGCCCGTGTCCGAAGTCGACCTGCGGCGAGGTGCGATCGCCCGGTCTACCCTCCGTGTGGGTACTTAGGTAGGTCGAATTTGGCGAGCAACCCTATCCCACGCGGGGGCTGATTGGCTCGATCGCGGTGAGACCGAAAGGTCCACCCGTGACTGGTTCCCGGCGTTAGTCCGAGAGGGTCACGACTGGATTGTCCGTCCGGTGGGCGACGTGCCGCGATTCGAGTTACGTGGCCGTCAGCACGCCGGCGGGCGCGAATCAGTAACAATATATACTATATTATATATGTACTGTGTATATATATATATATATATATATATATATATATATATATATATATATATATATATATATATATATATATATATATATATATATATATATATACACACACATATGTTTATATAGTTATTTATTTCAGATCCGACATATCAGCCTTATGTATGTCATTATAAAGGATTGCTCTCTAATGTCCCATGAGGGTCGCAAGCAGCAAATGCAACCTGATTCTGCCCAATATTATCACCTGCAGCATCTTCCAATGAGACCTTTTTGCTTTATATTGCAGTTTTTCAGGATTGCTCTACATTTGGACTTGGCTTAGATTCGTGACGGAATCTGATCCGACTAAAACAGGAATCCGAAACAGTGCTCACAGGGGGAGCTGCATCATGGAGCACATGGTCATTTAAGAGGATTACACCGTATCTTTGGGACGAAATGACTTTTTCTGTATCTACTATGGTCGCCGCATTGTGTGGGTAATGCGCAGTGAACCACCTCGGTTGATTCAATCCCTTTCTACTTTATTTCCGCTGCAATGATGCTGACGAGAGAGAATATCGCATTGTCATTATCCCGGTGGATTTCATGGTGACTATGAAGCTGGTAAATAATCTTGGACCTCCTAGCTGTCTGTCTTGATGCAAAAGCAGGAAAGCGTTTAAGCCTGAAACAGTTGCCTCGCCTGGTTGTTGATTACAGCGTTTGTAAGTGTGCCTTGCCCATTGATCACACTTCCCTTTTTGGGATCGAGATCCATCATCAGTTCTGTACTTCTTCTTTCTTTAACAGCCACAATTATTCCCACGTTATTGTGGGGTTGGGCGGGAGAAAGATGTAGTCCCAAATCATTCACGAACCGGCTAGCCATGTCTGATGTTCGATTATGTATTTCGGGCAGGAATTTGGAATTTGATCATGGTGCCAGCGATCGCTTGCCTACCCTTCTCAAAGACACCGTGGGGTCTTTAACATCCACCAAATATTGCAGGCAGACGAGGTATCCATTTTAACGTCCATCCAAAGGGCGGCACACATTGATGAATCACCCTGCCTGTGAAACACCACGATGACAGTTTATAGCTGTGTCTTGATTCGAACCCAGGCAAGACAGTTTAGACCTGAGTGTGCATGATAACTAATGCTAATTAGGAAAACAACCTGCACAGACCTCGTGGTGATGAAACTAGAAGGTAAAGTTATATTAAGGTAATGCAGGTCCACGTCTGGTTCACATAATACCATAATTTCCGAACTCTGACCGAAATTTGGAAAACCATGAAAGAGAAGGAATCATTGAGTGTGAAGCCAGCGGAGGTTTGAAGGAGGCATGCGGTGGCGGAAGTTTGAAGGAGGAACACGGCGGCAGAAGTTTGAAGGAGGCATTTGGTGGCGAAAATTTGAAGGAGGCATCCGGCGGCGGATGTTTGAAGGAGGAACACGGCAGCAGAAGTTTGATGGAGGCAGCCGGTGGGGGAGGTTTGAAGGATTCATCCGGCGGGGGAGGTTTGAAGGAGGCATCCGGTGGGGGAGGTTTGAAGGAGGAATCCAGCAGCAGAAGTTTGAAGGAGGTATCCGGTGGGGGAGATTTGAAGGAGGTATCCGGTGGCGGAAGTTTGAAGGCCTCAGGTGGCGGATGTTTGGAGGAGGTATCCAGTGGCAGAAGTTTGAAGGAGGAATCCGGTGGCAGAAGTTTGAAAGAGGCATCTGGCGGCGGAAGTTTGAAAGAGGCAGCCAGCGGCAGAAGTTTGAAGGAGGCATCCGGTGGCGGATGTTTGAAGGCCTCAGGTAGCGGATGTTTGGAGGAGACATCCGGTGGCGGATGTTTGAAGGAGGCATCCAGCAGAGGAAGTTTGAAGGAGGCAGCCGGCGGTGGAAGTTTTAAGGAAGCATCCGGTGGCGGATGTTTGGAGGAGGCATCCGGTGGCGTGTGTTTGAAGGAAGCATCCAGCAGAGGAAGTCTGAAGGACGCATCTGGCGGTGGAAGTTTGAAGGAGGCATCTGGCGGTGGAAGTTTGAAGGAGGCATCCGGTGGCGGAAGTTTGAAGGACGCATCTGGCGGTGGAAGTTTGAAGGAGGAATCCAGCAGGGGAAGTTTGGAGGACACATCTGTCGGTAGAAGTTTGAAGGATGCATCTGGCGGTGGAAGTTTGAAGGAGGAATCCAGCAGGGGAAGTTTGGAGGACACATCTGTCGGTAGAAGTTTGAAGGACGCATCTGGCGGTGGAAGTTTGAAGGAGGAATCCAGCAGGGGAAGTTTGAAGAACGCATCTGGTGGTGGAAGTTTGAAGGACACATTTGGCGGTGCAAGTTTGAAGGAGGAATCCAGCAAGGGAAGTTTGAAGGACGCATCTGGTGGTGGAAGTTTGAAGGACGCATTTGGCGGTGGAAATTTGAAGGAGGCATTCAGCGGCAGAAGTTTGAAGGAGGAATCTGTTGGCAAAAGTTTGAAGGTGGCATCCGGTTGCGGAAGTTTGAAGGACGCATCTGGCGGTCGAAGTTTGAAGGAGGCATCCAGCAGAAAAAGTTTGAAGGACACATCTGGCGGTGGAAGATTGAAGGACGCATCTGGCGGTGGAAGTTTGAAGGAGGCATTCGGCAGCAGAAGTTTGAAGGAGGCATCTGGTGGCGGAAGTTTGAAGGACGCATCCGGCGGTGGAAGTTTGAAGGACGCATCCGGTTGCGGAAGTTTGAAGGAGGCATCTGGCGGTCAAAGTTTGAAGGAGGCATCTGGCGGTGGAAGTTTGAAGGAGGCATTCGGCAGCAGAAGTTTGAAGGAGGCATCTGGTGGCGGAAGTTTGAAGGACGCATCCGGCGGTGGAAGTTTGAAGGAGGCATCCGGCGGTGGAAGTTTGAAGGAGGCATCCGGCGGTGGAAGTTTGAAGGAGGCATCCGGCGGTGGAAGTTTGAAGGAGGCATCCGGCAGTGAAAGTTTGAGGGAGGCATCTGGCGGTGGAAGTTTGAAAGAGGAATCCAGCAGGGGACGTTTGAAGGACACATCTGGCAATGGAAGTTTGAAGGATGCATCCGGCGGTGGAAGTTTGAAGGAGGAATCCAGCAGGGGAAGTTTGAAGGAGGAATCCGGCGGTGAAAGTTTGAAGGAGGAATCCAGCGGAAGCTTGAAGGAGGCATCCATGTGGAGCAAGAGAGACATTTGACATTTTATTCCTCCTTATTAGAAAAGGAAATCCATTTGATTTGTTTGTATACAAAAGCATTTGTTCATTGAAGAGCTCGCAGCGAGAACACTGAACGGATCGGGACGTAACATAACAGAAAGAGGGGGAAAACATCAACAGCAGGGTAGACAGCAAAATAATGTCTGGACAATCAATGGGGTGGGGAGGAATGACGGGTGGAGGAGGACGCACGGGTTGAACAAAACTGATAAAGAAGCAAACTCTCAGGAAGGAAAAACTGGAAATCTGGAAGGAGGTGGACTTGGGAGGAGGGTTAGGGGTATAATTAATTGTGGTGGAAAACCAACTCATCCACCAAGTTTCATTCAAATCCGTCCGTATCTTTTTGAGATATCGTGCTCAATATCGTTTTCGGTCCCAACTCTCAATGGTGAAGAATCACTTGAAGAATTCTCAGATCCGGATTCAGATCTTCAGCGAAATTGAATAATGTAGTCCTTGTCACACACCCAACCTGCTCAGCAAATTTCGTCGGAATCCGCCCACAACTTTTTGATATATCCTGCACACAAAACAGACAAACAAGAAAAAGACGTCATGCAAAGTGTGGTGAATGGAAGGTCGTGACGTGTGATCACATGATGCCCGGCTCGAGCACAGAAGAGATAAAGCTGAGGGTCGGCTCGGCCGCGGGGTTTTGTCCCTGGGGCATTGCCATTGTATGTCGCCGGCTCACTTGGTGCTCATTGAATGGTGAGAACACTGATTGATATATAATACTGATTTATTTTGCGGTGATTAGTTGCGTGTGTGTACCTTACTGCTTGTACTCCATACTGCGTTTGTATTTCCTGGTGTGCCCGTAGAAGCGGCTCCAATCAAATGGAATAAAGCCTAAACTCTGAAGGTTCTTCTCTCGCTTTTATTTCACAAAGCACGATACTTGCAAAATCCACCCCCCCTCTCCAAAGGTTGCCATGGATACATGAAATTGTCCATTTCATTTAGATTAAAATTGACAATCTTAATTAAAGCTCAGGTTAATCAGATTTTTTTTATTTTTGTATTCACTGTCGAGGCTCGTATGAGAGCTAACACACAGAAATGCACACCAAGGGGAGCAGGAGACAAGAGTGGTGGGAGAGGGAAAGAAAAAAAAACCCAGTGGGGAACAAAGACATGAGATCTGTGGAAGGGAGAGGGATGGGGTGGGGGCACACAGTGTACACAGATGAAAATTGATTATTTTTCAGATAGAATTGATGATTTTAGAAGTTTGACCTTTAGATCTCAAAATAGGTGTTTTCCAAATTCAGTGATGCACTATGTAATTGCTGCTTAATGTTCATGTTAATCGGATGAAAATTGACGATTTTTCAGATGAAATTTGATGATTTTAGAAGTTTGACCTTAAGTTGACCTTTACCTTTTGACCTCAAAAATAGTTTTCCCAATTCAGCGATGGACTGTGCAAATGCAGCAGGCTGATTAGTATACGTTTTTTTCTTTTAAAAGAGTCAATCGGATGAAAAATGACGATTTTAGAAATTCGACCTCAAAATGACCTTTGACCTTTAACCTCAATGTCAATAGAGTTCTCAGTTGACAGTACCATTACAACTTCGTAAAGTTTCGTGAAAATCGGTTTAGAATTGTGACCTGTCGGCAACTGACAAACAAACAAACAGACAGAATAACAAAATCGACTGACCAATATACATACTTGAAAAATCTTCGATTTTGCAAGTAACAGACAGACAGGGGAGAAAACATAACCAGACAGACAGGGGAGAAAACATAACCTCCTTCCACCTTTGATGGGCAGAGGTAACTAGAGAGTTGATAGATGATAGAAACCCTTACCCTGCACAGTCTTAAGGAACAAAAAAGGACATTGGTGGGGTCTACGAGCAGAAAATCTGATTGGTCATGATGTTTGGATGTAAAATGCCAAAATATTTTGTCCAAATACTGCTAAACATGTTTTAGAAAGTGCCAAAAGGCAATTTGTGTTCTTCATTGTTCAAGTGTATATTTAAATTGAAATAAAATAAAGATTTTTAAGGTTTTCGAAAAACAAATATCAGAATTTTACCACCGTTGATGCATCGTCTTCTACACCACCCTATCTAACATATAACATATTACATTAATTCTTCATACCTGTTATTTGTGTCCTTTGTAGCATCCCTAAAAACAGGAAATTTCCCATTTGGAATTATTTTCAATTTTGTTTCATTGCCAGACAGACAAACACAGTGAAAACATTATCTCACTTCTCTCTGCACATGTGTGCGATCGGAACTAATTCAGGGAGTTAAAGTGCTGATAAACTACACGTTCTGTTCCGATTCATGATCCGATTCATGTTCTATGTGCGTTCAAAATGTAAAATTCAATTGAAATAAAGTGGTTCCTCTCTCATCCACTGTCATCTGCAGACAAACAGAGTGAAACAACTGCTTAACCCCGCTTTGCACACTGTCACTCACATGGGGTAATATTTTTGGAAGGTGTATTGCAACAAAGGAGAAGTAACTTGTATCTGCAGTTCCCATTTTAAACCAGTTCGTCTAAACTCTAAAAGAAAAACAGGAACATAAAATCAGAGAGAGAGAGAGAGAGAGAGAGAGAGAGAGAGAGAGAGAGAGAGAGAGAGAGAGAGAGAGAGAGAGAGAGAGAGAGAGAGAGAGAGAGAGAGAGAGAGAGAGAGAGAGAGAGAGAGAGAGAGAGAGAGAGAGAGAGAGAGAGAGAGAGAGAGAGAGAGAGAGAGAGAGAGAAAGAGAGAGAGAGAGACAGACACAGAGAGACAGAGAGACAGAGAGAGAGAGAGAGAGAGAGAGAGAGAGAGAGAGAGAGAGAGAGAGAGAGAGAGAGAGAGTTAGTTGGCAGCAGGTTGGGGAGGGGCGTGGACTTGTGAGCACGGCAGAGGATGAGTGGGGAGGGGGATGGGTTTGGGGGGTCCTCCAGAGTCCGGCGCAGCAGAGAGCGTGGAAGAGGTTCCGGCTGGCAGGAGTGAAACATTGCGAAGGTTGTTTGAAATCTCTGAAATAAACGGCTTATTAAAGGTGTGAGAAATATCATCTCGGGGAGGAGGGTTCCTATTCATAACTATAAGGATTAAGGAATCGAGTTTCTCGCATCTATTGCGGGTCCATGATCCCGACCACCTCAGCGACTTTGTGGATCCTCTAGCGTGGCCTCAATGATCCGACAGCCTTGCGGTCCAAGTCACGGGACCGGCCCAGACCCACGACCCATTCTCGAGAGGACCAACGGGGATGAGACCTCGGAAGAGCAGAGTCCCGACATGGACTCTCCCTCAACGCTTCCCGCTCCCCCTGCGGACATGCTCCGCAATCGACCTGACTCCTTCATCCGGGACTCTTGGACAGGTTCGGATGGCCGGATGGATGTAGCGATGTTTTGGGATCGGTGATGAACGGCTGTGGCCGGAGGGTCGGGGTAGAGATTGTATTGTAAAGTCTTTGGTTGCATAGACATGAAGTACAGAGATCATTTACACACATTGTAATTAATATTCATGTCCGTTCACC
>NC_140965.1:5988327-6073327 GCF_056783735.1 Eptatretus burgeri | reverse complement strand
TCCGCATAGTGATTTGGCACATGTTTTACGCCGGATGCCTTCCCTGACGCAACCCTGGTCGCCTCTTACGACACAGGGATATGGTACACCTATTTTAACCGGGGTATACACCGGCCCAGTATATTGGTACTCATTTTGCCGACCTCGGAAGGATGACAGGCTGAGTCACCCCCCTGGTTTATTAATTCAGTGGCCTAACGGGGCTTGAACTCAGGACCTTTTGGATCCCAAGCCGCTGCCCTAACCACTGCGCCAACACCAGGCTCAGTGTGTATGTATATGTATATATAGTCATGAGCCTAGACCCTCACTTGATACCCCTATAAGTTTGGTTCAAATCCCAATGCATTGTGTGGATCAGGTCATTTAGTTAACATGTTTGCCTTCCTTGCTTCGTGACTTGAGAAATGAGGCACTGGACGAGTGGACTCGAGACGAAGGAATTGCAGGTCAAGGTACTTCGGTCTAAAACTGAAAGAGCCAAAATTGTGACTCGGCCCCAAAGTCAGAACATTTGTTGTTGTTGAACTTTACTTTGACCTGTTTTTTTTTGTTAATCTTCATAATTTCTTGACTTTGTGGGCAGAATTGCCGGGTGGCCAGGGAAGGGGACCTTACACCCCTATAACCCCCTCTGCAGCTTTTCCCCAGAAATAGTACAGTCACCAAATTAAAGCCACAAACCGCAATTGAAAATGCCATGCTTCCCCAAAGGTAGCATAAGGTGCCATGTAAGTGGGTTGCGTACACCTTGGGTGAGGGAGGTGGTGAGTTTGTTCAGCCCGATACGTCGGTTGGATAAAAAACATTTGTACGGATTCCAATCGTAATCAGATACACACTTTGTTAAAACTAGAACGGCATTCGGTCGAGCGCATACCTCCGCCAGGCTGAACAGTTTTGGCTATAAAGAGTATTTTTGATTTGTCCATTCATCAATTAATCGATTAATTATTTTCTTTCTTGCATTCTGGGCGATATCTCAGTCTCCTTTGAGCTAGGAAGCTGAAATTTGGGGACAAAAGTGAAGATGTGCTTTGGCAAAAAAACGATTTCTTTTAAATTTTTTGATTAATCAATTAATTGATTAATTACATAATTATTATCGATTTATTAATCACTTATTTATTTTATTTCTCATCCTGGCAATATCTCAGGCACCTTTTGAGCTTGCAAGCTGATATTTGGACATGACGGTGAACAAGTGATTTGGCCAGAAAGAGTATTTTTGATTTATTGATTAATCAGTTCATCATTTAGTTTTTCGATTATTTACTTAATTTTCAAAAAGTTACAGATTCGGATGAAACAGTGGTGGTTTAGGTATGCTAACAGCCAATTAGTTTAGAAATTAATTATTTTACGATTATTATTTATTTATTTTAATTATGCAATTCATCAATCAATTGTTGTACACCACTCCCTCCCAATTCCGACTCCATGTGCTGCAAGGCGACATTGCCAGGCACCGAAGGCGCCCCGGCGATGTCGCGCGCTGGATGATTGTTTTTTATCTTGCCAAAACGAAGTTTTTGCAAGATATGTTGGTCAGCTTGTATGTTTTTGTTGTTGTTTTTTTTTGTTTGTTTGTTTTTTGTCTGTAATCACATATAAATCACTCTGCAAAGCACAGTTATCATTGGAATTTTTGTAACTTCGCATATCAGAGTCCTATAGAGGTCCCTTTCAGCGCATAAAATTTTCAAGGTCAAGGTCAAAGGTCAAGGTCACTTTGTCGCAAATCAGGGGAGTCGACGAAACCCTTATTTTTTGAGTAATTTTGATCGGATCGTCTTCAAACTTCATGGGAATATAGTTCATGGTCTGGCGCTCAGCTGATTAATTTTTGGTGGCGATCAGCCTTGACCTTCATGGTTAGCGCTGGAGGTCGAAAGTTTTTGACCCCAAGGTTAAATTTTGAAATCTTAGGTACCATATCGTGTAATACCTCAAATTGAACACCTTGATGAGTGCTTTTTAGATATGTCAAGCTTGAGACATTATGACGTCATTTGGTGACGTTATGAGGCAAACACATATTTTTCATGGTTACTCTGTAGAACGATTCTCATCGGAATCTCTCGTAGGCATTTATTCCTCAAGGAGTCGCTCCTGGTGGATAGCAGCTCTGTTCACCTCAGTGTGACCTTAAAGAAGTCACACATGGTCACCTTTTGGCAAGATACGGGTCTTATTTATTTATTTGGCATGGGGTGAGAGTGTACTTTGAACGTACTGGTACTTGTTTTGCGATCTGATCAAAGATGGCCAACAGGTAGACTGGCGACCATTTTAGTTGTAAATAATATGGGTGAGCCCTTTAACACCAACCAGAGAAATTACTAAAACCTCAGGGGCTGTGACATTTGATGTCTTTCCTCCTTGTTTATGAGTGTTACGGAATATTTCCTTTGTGCTTTGTTCAATAGACTGCGACCACTTCTAACTGCGGTATTTATCCAGTAAAACACAAATTGAATGTCAAAAACGGAGAATGTCTCGATCCAACCATGAAATGATGTGAAGTAGAAAATCCAACAATATCGAGTTATTACTCATTTGAGTAATTTTCAGTTTGACATTTCACTGTTTTTTGGGGGGTTTTTTTTCGAGACCGTTGTTTAGATTATAAATGGAGAATGGAACCCATACTAAATACTGTGTTGTTTCTCTTATTCATGCTCTTGATTTTTTTTTTTGGGTGGTACCCTGTGTGTATATATACCTGCAGTGTATCTTGTGGACACCTGCTGTATACCTGCGGTACTTAATGTAGCTGCCACACATCAAGTATGGTTGAAGTTCCTTGTTTCAGTCAATATACAGACATACATGTTTCCTTGACTCTATCCTGCTGTACTTTATTTTCTCATCTATAATTTATTTGTTCATGTTTGCATTCACACACACTCCCCTCTCAGCTGACGAGCCTAGGTTCGAATCCCGACCCAGTTATAAACTGCCATCCCAGTGTTTCACAGGCAGGACCAATGTGTGTGCCGTCGCTCAGATGTTAAACTGGGCATCCTGTCTGCCTGAATTAGTTGGTGGATGTTAAAGACTCCACGGTGTCCTTCATGAATAGTAGGCGAGCTATCACCAGCACCCTGAACAAATCACAAATTGCTGTCCTGACTCCCTGTGTCTGAGTGGAGACCAGTCCACGATTGTAACCCACGCCAGAGTAAATGTTTTGGCTGAACCGCCGCTCTGTACAGAGCACATATGGTACATGGAAAATGAATGAATGTTCCCATTCTACCTGCATGCTCGAAGCCAGATTTTAGATTTGTAATTTAAATTAAACGATCTTACTTCAAAATTCACAACAAACTTTACATCTCGGAGTTACAGCATGAACTGGCACTCATCACATATTCTTTCAAAGGTGTTGGCTTTGTGGTTAGGGTGACTGGCTTGTGATCTTAGGTTCCTGAGTTTGAGCCCCGTTGGCTGCTGAATTCATACCAGGTGGGGTTGACTCAGCCTGTCATCCTTAACAAGGTTGGCAAAATGAGGACCAGTGTATTGGTGTAGTGGCACAGCATCAGATGCATAGTCACACCCCAACAAAATGATAGCTACCCGGCAGCCATGATGCCATTCGCAAGAAGAATATGGCTGAACGCCTAAACGTGTTTGCTTCTAAATCTTGCATCCAAAATCCATCACTTTCTGCACTCAATTTACCCAGTTGCACCCAGCTGTCCCTGGACTATGTGTCCTTTTCTCCTGACAAGGTTGAGAGATTGCTGTCAAACCTCGACTCAGATTCTTCAACCGGTCCAAAAGGCATCAGCCCACATGTCCTAAAAACTTGCTCCTCTGCTCTTCCTTATCCTTTCTCTCTCTCTCTCTCTCTCTCTCTCTCTCTCTCTCTCTCTCTCTCTCTCTCTCTCTCTCTCTCTCTCTCTCTGTCTCTCTCTCTCTCTCTCTCTCTCTCTCTCTCTCTCTCTCTCTCTCTCTCTCTCTCTCTCTCTCTCTCTCTCTCTCTCTCTCTCTCTCTCTCTCTCTCTCTCTCTCTCTCTCTCTTCTATTCACCTTCTCATTTGCTCAAGGTCATCTGCCATCTGCTTGGAAATCAGCAAACATTACTGCCCTGCATAAAAAGGTGCAAAAACTGATCCTTGCAACTGCAGACCAATCAGCCTTCTCCCAATCATCAGCAAGGTTATGGAATCCATCATCGCTTCAGACATTAAATCCTTCCTCTTCTCCAATGGCTTGATTTCCGATCATCAATTTGCTTTCAGACCAGGTCACTCTATCCTGGATATGCTGCTTCTGCTCTCCCAACAATGGATGGATGTCCTCAATGACAGACATTAAATCAGAGCCATATCCTGAGACATATCAAGTGCTTTCGATATGGTCTGGCTTCCTGCCCTGCTCACCAAACTCTCTTCCTATGGAATCCAAGGCCATCTCCACTCATGGCTCACAAACTTCCTTTCCTGTCACAGCCAATGTGTGGCCATAAATGGAGTTCTTTCATCCCCTCTTTCTGTCCAGGCTGGAGTTCCTCAAGGCAGTGTTCTGGGCTCTGTACTTCTGGTTTTCATCAATGATCTATCTGACTCTGGAAAATCCTCTTCAGCTCTTTGCTGATGACTCCACCCTCTGCCAGACCATCTGTCATCCCTCAGACTGGCAAGCAGCAGCGTCTTCGCTCTCTGCAGATCTTGGTAACATCACAAACTGGTCCAACACGTGGAACATGTCTTTCAATCCTGACAAATCTCACACTATCATGATGTTTCTTCGAAAGGACCGTTTGGAACCCCCCCCCCCCATCTACTTTCTCAACAATCCGCTGGAAGAAGTCCTTCCATTCAAGCTTCTGGGTCTCACTGTCTACCATGATCTTTCCTGGGAAAGCTACATTTCCAACCTGGCCTCCAAAGCCAGTCACTGACTGGGAATCCTTTGTCGTGCAAAGTCTTTCCTCGGCCCACCTGAACTCCTGAACACATACAAATCTTTCGTCCACAGCCTGATGGAGTACTACTCTCCCTTCTCTCATGTTGCTCCTGCCACTCACATTTCTCGGCTTCATGTTGTGGAAACCAAGACATTTAGGATCATTGGTATCTCCTGCGGTGAGGCACACTCTTCAGTCCCACTCTTCCCTTCAGATTTTCAAAATAATTGTTCACCACCATTCCTTATCATCCTCCATCCAAAACCATGATCTTTTCTACCACCGTTAATCCACCCCAACGCCACCTCCTTCATATTTATTCCCTGCTTTCCTTCCTGAAAGCCCCTGGAGTGTATATTTTGTTTACCCAGCGTACCCCGTCCCATCCCTCTCCCTTCCACAGATCTCGTGTGTCTATTCCCCACTGTTTTTACTTCCCTCTCCTGTCCCTCTTGTCTCCTGCTCTCCTTGTTATACGTTATCTGCGTTTGCTCTTATTGTGCAATATAGCCTATTCTTATTATATAGCCAATCTTATTATAGCCTCGACATTGTGTACAAAAATAATATAAAAAACTGTTCAAACTCAGTCAAGTTGTATGGAGAACGTTGATGGATAGCAATCTTCAAGTCATGCCAAAGATTTTCGATTGGATTTAGGTCGGGGCTCTGAATGGGCCGCTCACGGACATTTATCTTTTTTTTTCCTTAACCACGCCAGTGTAGCTTTGGCTGTGTGCTTCTGGTCATTGTCATGCTGAAAGGTGAACTTCTGACCCAATTTTGGCTTTCTTGCAGAGGGCAGCAGGTTTTCCTCTCGGATTTTTCTGTATTTTGCTCCATCCTTTTTCCCTTCTATCCTGACAAGTGCCCCAGTTCCTGCAGATGAGAAACATCCCCATAACATGATACTGCCGCCACCTTTCAGGCACAGGTAAATATTTTCATCATCAATTCCAGTTGTGAAGACATTTAGATACAACCAGTAAGTGTGGACCGCTGGGTTTGCATTCACCAATCCAGTTAGCAATGTAATCCTAATTCTTCTGTGATGAGCTCAATTTCCAGAAAGTTCTGCTTTGGTCGTACCACAAACAATTCCTGGAATGGAACCGCTTTCACGCAGCCTTTTCCCTCCTAGTTCCCATCTTCCATGGGAACCCCCACATTCAGACAAGGCAGCAAAGTGTTGTTCCAGGATACTTTCCCATCAGGTGTAATACTTCATTGGTGGTGTAATGCCATCAAGTTCAGAGTCATCTGCAACACCAAAGAGGAAGGTAAAAGGGAGGATGCAACGAGGAGCCCTTCTTTGTCTTCTCTCGAGATGGAAGAATTTCTGGCATTTGGGCAGAAGGTATTACGGAGGCTCAACTGGTTCTCCAAGAAAGTTGACGCAGCCCCGTCTGTGTAAATGGTCAGGTCACGAGCACGTATGAACGTGCAATCACCTGATCCACAGCCGATGAGGAAATCGGAACAGTGAGCTCCGCTTGTGACACATCAGAATTGTTATGGCTCTTGGAGTAGAATCCCTTTGCGGATTGAATTGCTCTTCATCAATTAGATCCCTTCGTGCCAATAATGGTGCCTTTTGACGGATCTCAAGGCTGTGTTGGAGTGGAAGTGTTTTCCTACACCTCACACCCTTTGGAAGAAGTCGTGAGGCTCGCTGTGAGATGTGCGGAGAAAGTCGGTGCAGAGCAAGGTAAGGATGGGGCTGCATGGCAGTGTGATTATTTTGTTTTGGTTTTCATTAAATCACCCCCCCCTCCACCCCCACCCTTATCCTAGTAAGTGTGAAGAATTGAAGAGATTAATGTGAAGAATGAAATTTGTAATCCTTGTGTATTGCTCCATAACACACCATCTATAACACCATCCTCCATCCCTACCTGCGATTATGTCTCCCATTAACCCCACATAACTTCACCTGGGTGGGTCGAGTTTGCGCATTACTTGCTGAAAAGAAGTACACATCTGTATTTCGTAAGAAGACTATGGATGTTTGCCTGGTGTGCGCTTTAAAGGTTCTCGATGGTCTTAAGGTCAAAAGGGTACTTTGCAATATTAGTGTCAAAAAGTCTAATCTCTCAAGCATGTAAAAAGGTCAAGTGGTCGAAACAACGAAATGGTCCAGGGTCCAAACTGTTTAAAATCTGTCTGAAGGATGGAAAGGGGGTCTAAATGGTGTTAACGTCTCAGGGGTCAAAAGGGACTTAAGGGGTGTAAAGGTCTAAAGGATATGAAAGGTCCATTGGGTGAAGAGATCTAAAGGTGTCGAAAGGGTCGACAATGTATTAAAGGTAAAAGGAGTCTTTTGGGTCATAGGGGTATTGTGGGTTTTTGTGGGATCTTAAGGATCTTTAGGGGTCTCAAGGTTCTTAAGGCTTTGAGGGGTATTAAGGATTTTAGGAGTCTTCAAGGGTCTTAAGGGTCTTGGGGATCTCAAAGGGTCTTGGGGGTATTAATGGGCTTAGGGGTCTCACTGGTCTTTGGGATATATGTGGTCTTATGAGTAATGGGTTCTTAAGGGTCTTTGGGTTCTAAATGGTCTTAGGGGTTTTCAAGGTCTTGGGGGTATGAGGGGTCTTTGGGGTTTTAAAGATTCCTCAGGGTTTTGGGGGGTCTTAAGGGTCTTTAAGGGTATTGGGCATCTTAAAGAGTCTTAGGGGTATTGAAGGTCTCAGGGGAATTAAGGGTCTTTGGGATATTAAGGTTCTTAAGGGTCTTAAAGGGTCTTCTGGGTCTTAAGAATCTTCGATTCGATTGGCCTTGTTATTGCCCGACACAGAAAGGGCTGATAATGTTCCATCGTTAACCACAGCCATGTCGGTCTAATTGGCCCTTGGGCAAATGTGTCTAGTGGCCCCGCCCCCATCAGGCTGATTGACAGTCGTCATCCCGCCCACAATTCTGTTCCCTTCCTATTCCTTCAAAAAGGAATGCAGTTTTACGGACTTCTCGTGGAATCATTTTAATTTATTAAAATTTTGATCAGTTTGCACCTTCCCACTATAAAATGCAGTAGATTCGTGTTTAAACCAAGTTTGTTGCTTAAACCAATTTTGAGTTAGACTGTCAGAAAAGATTAGGAAGAATGACAAACGGATATTTTTGGGGTCTCTCTTTTTCTCGTTCAGCGATGATGTCCCAAAGTTGAAGTGTTATTGGATGGGGAATTCTCCGCAGATGACTGGTAGGTAATTTATAGGTGTATAAGTCTTATCTTGGTAGATGTCTTTTGAAAATTTATGTTGTGTTGAGCCAATGGAGTGTCCGGGTCATTCCGACATAAGAAGTCTACCGTCTTCCTGAGACAAGGAAACATAATGGACACAGAAGTCGGCCATTTGACCCATCATGCCTGTGCTGTATTCACACTCTCTTAATTAATAAAATACATCAGTTTATTCATCATATACAGTAAGAAAAGGAAAAAAAGGGGGGTAGAGTGGGGAGGAGTACAATGGGACAGGCACAGAGATACCACCATAATGCCCTTTTCGTTGTTTATTTTATGAAATGCATTTTTTAAGTCGGAATGAAGAGGGTTGGCAGTGAAAGGGATGAACAAACACCGACTCTACGTTCACTTTTTATTTCCAAGACATCACAATCACTATAACGATGCACAATCATCTACCCATGCTCAAGCTACCTACCTATCTGACCAATGTCCATGTACCCCTCTATCCCCAATGTCTCGAGGTACCTATCGAAGTCCAGTTTAAACCTATCTACTGTTTCTACTGGCTCAACCTTTCCCTAGCTTGTTGCTTCCACCTGTTAACCTTTCCACTTCCACCTGTTAACCTTTCCACTTCCACCTGTTAACCTTTCCCTAGCTTGTTGCCTCCACCTGTTAATCTTTCCCTTTCTTGTTACTTCCACCTGTTAACCTTTCCCTAGCTTGTTGCTTCCACCTGTTAACCTTTCCCCAGCTTGTTACTTCCATCTGTTATCCCACTGCCCCCCTCAAAATTTTGTACAAAATGTCAACTTCCCCCACTGAGCTGTACCTAACCACTGCTCAATGGCATAAAACATATGAAGCCGCTGCACCGCCCCCATTTCCCCCAAGCACACTAAGGCCTTGCTCGCATAGAATGACCCCAAATGAAGTCATAATGATGTTTTTGTTTTCTTTCAGTAGAATTTCAATCAAAGATTTTATACCAAATTTATCAATCGGCCCATCTGAGCCTCCGACCTGCCAGTTTCGAGTATCATCCACACAATGAGGTTCACACGATTTATTGAGTGACGCTCAGGAGAGTAAAACGTGAAATCCTCAAACCTTTATGACGTGTTCATAACATGAACAGACAAACACTCTCGGCCTTCCTTAACGTAAAATCACCTTTATAGCTAAAAAATCTAAACAAAACTTTAAAAGGCCTCTGATATATCATTGTCGTTCACCGATTCTGCATTATCACAGGGTCCATTTTGTGTTATTGTGCAATGTGTGATTAACAGCGAGCAATGACATATTCCGCACTGACGATGTTCATTCTCCCACTCAATGACTTCTCCCCTTTGCCAGGATTTCGAAAGGACTCATGGTACCCAGCGATGTGGGATTTTTCCTTTCTTCAAGAAAATCGACATAATTTGGAGATTTGTTCAATCGCTGGAACAGTGCTCTGACCTTCTGCGCTTCACCATGAAGCACGACCTTTATTGGGCAGTCCATAAATCACAGCTTGGCTCCAGAGGCAGACACCCATTGGGTATAGCTTCCATCGTGCCAAGTTCTTCCTCGTTAAATCTGAACTTCTGTTTTAAGAGGCCTCTCGCTCCATAGCTCAACGAAGCAACCTTTTTGCCGTCAGACTGCTACTTCACACCTCTCACTCCTGCAATGTTGCATGGAATGGAAAGCTCTCAATGCCCTTGTTATTACCTCCACCATTCCGTGGGCTGAGGGAATGTTTCTCCCCTGTCTGTCTGTCTGTCTGTCTGTCTGTCTGTTTGTCTCTGAACAGGATATCTCAAAAAGTTGTTAACGGATTCGGATGAAATTTGGTGGACAGGTTGGGTTTGTGACAAGGACGAGCTGATTCGATTTTGGTGAAGATCCAGAACCGGATCCGATAATTATTTAACTTAAAAAGTGATTCTTCACCATCGAGAGATAGATATGTAACCAGACTATGATTGTATTCGAAGTTTTGTACCTTATCAGTTATCACTTCGCTATAGTATTGCACGTAGTTTACTCTCGAGGCCAGCACACTCATCTGTAAACTGTCTCGTCTGCATTAAAAATGTCGATCCATATAGAAACCGTTATCCTGCTGTTTCCCATAAAACCCGAGCCATCAGTCTACGAGCCGTCCATCACAAGGACATTAACACAGAGGATCTGTCTGCGAGCATTGGCCATTGATGGACGTTAAAGATCCCACGTTGTTTATTATTTATTTATTTGTTTTTAACTGTAGGTGGGACTTTTTCGGAAGAAAAACAATTTCTCATCTACCTTCTCTTCACTGCCTAAAAGCTGCTGAAGTCCATCTTTGCCCCTGATATTTGCACATTACATGGGCTTGATCCCCCAAGAAAATGGTTGGTTAGCACGGATGATAAAAACTCTAAATGAAATGTATTTCTGGCCATTCTTATAAATGTTACAATTGGTTTAGGCCACTGATAAACCTGTTTGTACTCTGATCTGTTTGCTCTTCAGTGTCATTAGGGGGTGCTGCATCATCGAGCCTACCATATTCTGGAGGGGACATTGACTGGCTGTCCTGTCTGCAATAATAGTGATACAAAAACTGAAATCGTGGAGATACATAAGATTTATGTCATCCTATAAACAATAAACGATTTTAAAAATCATTACAGTTTAAAGGAATTTCAATTTTATCTATTTGTAGGACATGCGGATGGGAGGTAAGTGTACTGGGAGTGAGATAATTATAAGGAATTTGGAAGAGTATGTCTTTTTGAGGGAGGATTGCTCTTAAAATTAGAATGGCACTCGGTAGAGCGCAAACCTCCACGCTCATTCAGGCATAACAGTTTAGTTTTTGTTTCCCACTGATTCGCCATATCTGGATCCAGATCTTCAAAATCGAATCAATTCGTCCTCGTCACAAACCCAACTTGTCCACCAAGTTTTGTCCGTATCCATCCTTAACTTTTTGAAATATCATTCTAGATATCGTTTCTGGCCCGATCTCTCAATGGTGAAGAATCACTTCAATAATTAAAAAAAATTCTCATATCCGGATCCGGATTTAGATCTTCACCAAAATCGAATCAATTCGTCCTTGTTACACACCCAACATATCCACCAAGTTTCGTCCAAATCCGTCAACAACTTTTTTGACATATCCTGCTCACAGACCGACAAACAGACAGGGGTGAAAACAACGTCCGTCCACCTTGTCCACCTTCAGTGGCGAAGATAATGAGAATGATATGGCCAAGGTGAGATGACAGGTCGATTAAATAGTTAATTTTTGCTTCATTATTTATATCAGAACAGTCCAGGGAACTTCCAGTTTGCAAGACATTATATCTTGGAGGTGAGGGAGAGGTGTTGGAGAAGTTTCAGGTAGAAGAAGTAAAGGAACAGCTCGGTAATCTAAGAGTAGATAAGGCTCCGCGTCCAGATATTATGCACCCAAGAGTATTGATGGAGGTGGCTGAGCAGGTAAGCGAGATGTTAACGGATATTTTCAATAGTTCCCTGGAGTCAGGACTGGTACCGGAGGATCGGAGAGTAGTAAATGTAACACCATTGTTTAAGAAAGGATCCAGAGAAGAATTGGGAAACTATAGACCTGTTAGTTTGACTTCAGTTGTGGGGAAGGTGTTTGAGAGATTAATTAAGGACCGGATGAGGAACCATTTAAATAAATACAAACTAATTAAAGGTAGTCAGCATGGGTTTACCAAAGGTAGTTCCTGTTTAACAAATCTTTTAGACTTCTCTGAAGCAGTGTGTGATTGGGTGGATGAGGGGAAGGCAGTGGACATAGTATATCTAGACTTTAAGAAGGTTGTTCGCCAAAGTGAGGGCTTGTGGAGTGGCTGGTCAGGTAGCTACCTGGATTGCCAACTGGTTTTGTGGTGGGAAGCAAAGAGTGGCTGTGAGTGGGAGGATGTAAGTAGCAGGGTACCTCAGGGATCAGTACTCGGACCATTATTATTCATTACTTACATCAACGATTTGGATAATGGGGTAAAGAGTAGGCTTTCCAAATTTGCAGATGACACAAAGCTTGAAGGTAAGGTGGATAGGAGAGGGGTGGTGATCAGATTCAGGAAAGTATTGATACTTGTATAGATTGGACAAAAGATGGGCAGATGTAATTGGAAATATTGGAACATGTGACATAGAAGGATCTGTGGGGTAGTGATATAAACGGGGGTAAGCAGACAGGACAATGACAGGCAGCGATACACATCGATGTTTTGGCCTTCCTGAGAATCGCCAGGACGGCATTTATAGCGAGTCCGACATTCGAACCCCGACTAGACAGCTGAGAGACTAGTTGTACATTTATTAGTTCTGTTTACATCAATACCTTCAACCCTCATTCCTCTCTTTGTCTCATGTATGGGGTACACATGTCAATGTTTTCATGTGTTCTTGTGCAGATCATAAATGGCATGTTTAGGCAATTGTTTATTTGCTTATCAGGCATTTTGTGAGCTTGGGTTGTTTATCCAGGTGTCTGCGAACAATGGGTCTCACTTTACTTATTTACTCTTCTTTGTTTATTAAATCAATCTTAAAATAAAGAAAAATATGGTTCTTTCATTCCCTGTGACTCAAATAAGCGTTGCGCAATGTCTTGGATTTTTGGGGGATCCCCACTCCACGCCAGGATAGCCGAGAGGTACACATACTCGCTCTAAGTTGCGTACCCTGGGTTTGAATCCCGACCCAGCTATAAACTGTGATCCCGGTGTTTCACAGCTCGGGTGATTCCTCAATGTGCGTGTCGTCCCTCGGATGGACGTTAAACTGGACGTCCCGTCTGCCAGAATTAGTTGGTGAAAGATCACTTCGCCGTGTCCTTCGCGTGAAGTAAGGGGAGCTATTTCCGGCATCCTGTCCAAATTCCAAATTAGTGCTCTAACCTACAGGGGCTTTGCATCAGCAGCACTGTCACACCCTCAGTCAATGATGCTGCTCACAGCCTTGTGCTGCACATGGAGAAGGGGTGGAAATGGGAGGAGGGAGGATAAGTGCGGAGGAGGGAGGGGAAGGGGTGGGATGGGTGTCTGGAGGGAGAGGGTGGGTTGGGAGGATGGAGGGGGTTGGGTGACTGGAGGCAGAGGAAGGGGAGGGAAGAGGGAACCAGCATTGCCGAGCAACGCTGGGTACCTTTGCTACTTATATACAATGAAACTACGAGAGTATGAAAGAGCTGAGACACCCTCTAAACACAGATATTCCTCACAAATTAATCCATGATCCGGCCTATTTTAAAATATATAAACTTATCAATGAATCGTTGAGTTGTTTTTGTAAACTCAGATGAATCATTCTTAAGAGAGCATACATGATGCATCAGGAGGCAAAATGAAACTTGGTGTGTCATGGATCCGAGTGGACCATGCAGTTTCCCTTGGTCTTAAGGGACATGATAAAGGTGACACTGAGAGAGATGATTTACAGAGATGACATATTGGGGCGGGGGGGGGGTGGGGGCAAGGGTAGAGAGTTAGGTTCAACATACCCACAGATGACGAGGCTTCCCCACACCCACAGATGACGAGGCTTCCCCACACCCACAGATGACAGGGCTTCCACACACCCACAGATGACGAGGCTTCCCCACACCCACAGATGACGAGGCTTCCCCACACCCACAGATGACTAGGATTCCCCACACCCACAGATGATGAGGATTCCCCACACCCACAGATGAAGAGGCTTCCCCACACCCACAGATGAATAGGCTTCCCCACACCCACAGATGACGAGGATTCCCCACACCCACAGATGACAAGGCTTCCCCACACCCACAGATGATGAGGATTCCCCACACCCACAGATGAAGAGGCTTCCCCACACCCACAGATGAAGAGGCTTCCCCACACCCACAGATGAATAGGCTTCCCCACACCCACAGATGACGAGGATTCCCCATACCCACAGATGATGAGGCTTCCCACACCCAAAGATGATGAGGATTCCCCACACCCACAGATGACGAGGATTCCCCATACCCACAGATGATGAGGCTTCCCCACACCCACAGATGATGAGGATTCCCCACACCCACAGATGATGAGGATTCCCCACACCCACAGATGATGAGGATTCCCCACACCCACAGATGATGAGGATTCCCCACACCCACAGATGATGAGGCTTCCCCATACCCACAGATGATGAGGCTTCCCCACACCCACAGATGAAGAGGCTTCCCCACACCCACAGATGACGAGGCTTCCCCACACCCACAGATGACGAGGCTTCCCCACACCCACAGATGACGAGGATTCACCACACCCACAGATGACGAGGATTCCCCACACCCACAGATGACAAGGCTTCCCCACACCCACAGATGATGAGGATTCCCCACACCCACAGATGAAGAGGCTTCCCCACACCCACAGATGAAGAGGCTTCCCCACACCCACAGATGAATAGGCTTCCCCACACCCACAGATGACGAGGATTCCCCATACCCACAGATGATGAGGCTTCCCACACCCAAAGATGATGAGGATTCCCCACACCCACAGATGACGAGGATTCCCCATACCCACAGATGATGAGGCTTCCCCACACCCACAGATGATGAGGATTCCCCACACCCACAGATGATGAGGATTCCCCACACCCACAGATGATGAGGATTCCCCACACCCACAGATGATGAGGATTCCCCACACCCACAGATGATGAGGCTTCCCCATACCCACAGATGATGAGGCTTCCCCACACCCACAGATGAAGAGGCTTCCCCACACCCACAGATGACGAGGCTTCCCCACACCCACAGATGACGAGGCTTCCCCACACCCACAGATGACGAGGATTCACCACACCCACAGATGACGATGATTCCCCACATCCACAGATGAAGAGGCATCTCCACACCCACAGATGACGAGGCTTCCCCCACACCCTATAGAATCTGTCGCTCCATGGAGATGACCAAAGAAGAAACATACTCCCCCCACCCCCAAAAAGGCAGCTGATAATTAGCAGTGATTGACTTGAGGTTAATTTTAATCAATTCTCTGCCTCAGCCGAAGACCTCTGATGTCTGGGTGTTCGGTGTCTGTGGTGGTTTAAACGTCCATCAGCGTGAGCTGCAGCCGACGGGCCTAGTTATTGTTCAGGTTAAAAGATGTATTCGCAGAGTCAGTCATTACTTAAACCTAGCAACCCCCACTAATGAGCACACACACCAGGGCTCATTGTAATGTATGAAAAAGCCAAAGCAAGCATCTGGTGACACAACGGATTCCGACCCGATTAATAAATATATCCTCTTTGTAAGGACTGGATCTTTATAATAATAAAAAACGATGTTTATTGTATAAACGTCACCATGACCGAGTGGTTAAAGTCCTTGCCTCATCAGCCAGTGAATGCAATTCGATCCCAAATTAAACCAAGGTCGAATTTGTTGAAAAATCGTTGCACACGCACGAAAAGGCCTCATGGCCCTCCTTCAATGCAAGAGGAGGCCATGCGGCCCATCAAAGCCTGCTCTATGGTTGCCATTCCATGTCTATAAACTCTAACCTTAAAAAAAATATATATATATATATATACACACCACAGAGGAAGGTTCAAAACCAAGAGAGGCCCCCTGGGTAAAAAAGCAAAGAAAGAAGATGAAAAAAAAATGAAATAATTAAATGATATCTAGCACAATTGATTCGTGACTTGAATTGTTGTAAGTTGATACAAGTCTGGAAAACACCGCGAAATAGAGGAAGCGAGGGGAGTGAAGAGGCATGGCCATTGGTACAAAGCAAAAGGACGGTAATGATAAAGGGTGACGAGTAGAAGTTAGACGGATGGATACAAACAGAATGAAGAGGGACAGAAAGAGAGAGTTCGAGAGAACACCAGCTGTGGTATCAGCGGAAGAAGAGGCACATGAAAGGGACTGTTCAACGGTGGGCCAAAGGTTGGTGATGGATGGTTTGACAAAGTAAATCAGTCGGATAGCCTTGGCTTGGACACAATGCAGAATGTTGATGAGTCACAGAGGAGTGCCGCCCCAGATGTGGGAGCAGTATTCCATCGCCGGTCTGACGTGGGGTTTGTTTGGGTAAACATCTGCTGTGAGTTAAAGTACTTTCGAGCTCTGAAGAGGAAACCAAGTTTCTTGGAGGCAAATTTGTTGATATTGAGGATGTGAGGCTGCCAGGAGAGATTGCTGACAATGGTAACACCGAGAATATTAGTACAGGACTGCTGGAGTTGAGAGCTCTACATAAGAAGAGGTATGGCTGTGTTGATATTGCTGGATTTTAGGAGGGCTTGAGTCTTTGACTGATTGAAGGATACAAGGTTGTCAAAGCCCCATTGGAAGATGAGATTGAGATCACGACTGATGGAGGTAAGTTACCAGGTTATTGGCAGCAAGCTACTGGGAAGAGATGCATTGGGATGAATAACTGGTGAAGTGGAGGGTCATCATCAGCAAAATAATGAACAGGGTTGTTAGTAACAGCGAGGAGGTCATTGATGAAAAGAAGAAAGAGGGAGAGTGAGTCAACAACGGAGTACTTTGAGGGACACCACAATTTATGTGGTGGGGGTCAGAGAGGGCACCATCAACACAGGTCGAGATATGTCATCCAGCAAGGAAGCTGGAAAACCAGGAAATGAGCTGAGTCTGAATACCATACCTCGGGAGCTTCGGGAGAGGGCATTTGTGCCAGACTCTGTTAAAAGCTTAGCAGAAGTCCAGTGCAACAACCCAACTTTCTCTGAAGTGCTCGAGAACTGAAGACCATTCGTTAGCAATGTAGTTCAGGAGGTCACCAGTGAACCTGGCTTTGCGAGAACCATATTGGTAGTCATTAAGGAGAGAGCAGGATTCGAGGTGGTTCAAAAGCTATTTAATGACGAGTGACTGTATGACTTTTGGAGATATTGGAGGTCAAGGCGATTGGACGATAATTGGAAGGATCGGATATGTCTTCCTCTTGAGGATAGGGCAGACATTGGCATGCTTCCAGGAGGTTGGGTAAATACCGGTGCAGTAGGAGAGGTTGAAAATATTGGATAAAATAGGAGCAAGTTCAGAAGCGCTGCGTTTGAGGACAACAGCAGGAATGCCACCTGGACCATTGGCTTTGGTGGTTACAAGAGACAGCAGGATCTGGTGAACTTTGCAAATAGAAAATTTGACGACAGGCAAAAGAGAGTTGGATTTATGAAAAGTAGGAGTTATATTGATGTGATCCAGAGTAAAGTTGACTGCAAAATGAGAGGCATTTGTTGGCTTTGGATTTAGGAGAGCTAAAGACGGAGCCATTGTGGCTGTTGAGAGGAGGAAGAGATGACTCGCAGCGATTGGTGGAGATGCACTTGGCCGAAGTCCAGAAGACACAACTGGGCTGGGGAGAGAGAACGTGTCAGAGGTCTGCAGGATAAATAAGGCTTTGGATGCGGAGATGATACACTTGCAATGATTGCTGGCAGTTACATAAACACTACGACTATGATCTGAAGGTGACCTTTCCATACTTTTTAGGGGCAGTTTTTCAAGGAGACAGAGGAATCACTGTTATAGGAGAACCACTTAGGATATGAGGCTTTTCCACATTTGGATGAATGGGGTATGCGAAGAGACATACCTACTCGTAGAAGCATGATGTCAGTGATTTGATCTGCTGCAGTGGAAGGATCAGTGGATAAATAAGAGTCTTGCGAGAGTAGTCTGCAAAAAAATTGTCGAAGGTTGTCCCAGTTGGTAGTCATAATGCCAAAGGTAGCGGAAGTTAGACTAAAAAAAATGCTGAGCATCGAGCACGAAAGCAGTCTAGCACATCTTTGGTATGACTTGGCCAGGTTTGAACCACTCACCTCGCAGACTCTGAGTGGACACTCTCCAACCATTCCACCACCGAATCTGATTAAATAATCACTTTGCTTCCAAGTTTGCTTTGCTCCATCAGTTTGTAACTCCACCCTGATGTTTGTGTCCTCAGTCACATGTGAGCTAAAGGCTGCCAATCGCACTTAAGGTTTTAGTGTTTGTGTTTACTGTGAGTTGTACAGGTGTTATGGTTATCTTCTGATAGGAAATGGAGCCATTCCTTTTTGGGGAAAATGATGCTCTCCCTCTTGTACCTGTCTACTTAACTATTCCTAAGTACTTGTTCTTTAATGGCCTCAAGTATTCCCACCTTTGTGTGGGGTCAGCCTGCAAACGTTTTTGGTTCAAGTCTTCACAAAATGGCTGGCTAGGCTTTATGTTTGACTGAAGGTGGCAGGATATTTGTAATTTGTTCAGGGTGCTGGTGATAACTCACCGACGTTCCACAAACGACACAGTGAGATGTTTAAGGTTCACCGATGCCCCCAGTGTTGAAAGGTGGATCCCTAACCCTAACAACCCACACATTGAAGCCTCGCCCTGCATGCAAAACACCATGAGGGTGATGGTTTATTCCCTGGAATGACATTCGAACCCAGGCTAGACAAGTCAAAGGTCTCAACGGTGAGTTCGTTAACCTCTCAGGTATTCCTCCAGCCGTTACTTGTCCTTGTAGTTGTATAATACTTGATACGATGGGATGTCACACATTTGGATAGTTTGTCCAATTTTTATTCTGAGAAAAAATGCTCAAGTTTTGAAACATATTGTTATTTACATAATGCGTATATGCAAACTTGGTGGATTATTCCCCTTTTCTCTTCCTATTACCAATTTTTTTTCTTTATTATTCTACAGCTCGTCCTCCATAATTTATACACATAACAATGATATTGTCCCAAAGTTCCTAAATGGCTATTTTGTCAACCAGGACTCTCACCCTCCACCACTCACTGACAGAGCTCTGCACAGTCCCTGTTTTCTTTCCTGTTATTAAATATGAAGCCAGACATTTATTAGTGGTGCAGACGCTTGCCAAACATTTGGGAAACCGGCACATAGAGAGGTTCTTATATTTACTGCTCCAAAACAAATCGTTGGTTGAAACCGTTGGCAGCATGGATGGGCATCAAGTTTGGAACCAACGGGGTTTCTTTCACATTTGCTGGAAAGACTCCTGGTGGAAGATGAAACCATGATGGTGGGTGGACACAGCAGGTACCCATCTAACCTTGACCACATGATTCGGTGTTCCATCCCAAAGAGTAGAGAGCAGGGAGATAGATGTGGGTGCTGGTTATGGTTCACTGCATGGTGAACTGTGGTATACCTCTGTGGTTGTTGGTGTGCACGTGGGTACTGAGTTGGATTTGATCCAGGAAGTTGTTTCAAGTTCAATCCATGTTGTCTAAATCATTGTTGGCATTTTGAAGCTGATAACACAACTTCCAAATAATCAGAGGCATGATAAATTTTGATCGGTTTCTCCATTATCGTAGATTCCAGAAACACATCTTCACTACTAGATGCTACGTGTATTGTATTATTGTATTATTGTATAAAACAACAGCTGGGTTTTGCTGGCTCATTTCGCAAGCCTTCAGTTCAAAAGAAATGGAAGCCATTCCAAGTGATTGGAACTCCTTTCACTGCTGTGATAGATGTTGGAATATTAGTGTGAGTTATTCGTTACGTTTCACCGGAGGGGATTATAGGTTTGCTCTCCGTCCGTCCATCCGTTCCACCTGTAGTTTTCAGACTCCCCCCCCCCACCCCCCATATCCTTTAACATATCCAACTGAAACTTGGTACATGGCTTTATTACCCTGTGCTCACGAAGCGAAAAGCGGGGTTAAGCGATCGGTAGCGTATGTCATATGTACGTCCTACATTCCTAGATTTTGTTAAGAGCATACATCGAAAACTGTTCAGCGGAAGAAATTGAAACTTTACCGCATGCTACATGACCATTTCACATCACGCATGTTGAGTGTCTATCGAAAACCATTCAACGGAGGAAGTTTAAACTTTACCACATGTCACATGACCATATCACATCGCGCATATTGAGTGTCTATCGAAAACCGTTCAACGGAGGAAATTTAAACTTTACCACATGTTACATGACCATTTCACATCACGCATGTTGAGTGTCTATCGAAAACCGTTCAATGGAGGAAATTTAAACTTTACCACATGTCACATGACCATTTCACATCATGCATGTTGAGTGTCAATCGAAAACCGTTCAACGGAGGAAATTTAAACTTTACCACATGCCACATGACCATTTCACATCGCGCATATTGAGTGTCTATCGAAAACCATTCAACGGAGGAAATTTAAACTTTACCACATGTTACATGACTATTTCACATCACGCATATTGAGTGTCTATCAAAAACCGTTCAACGGAGGAAGTTCAAACTTTACCACACGTCACATGACTATTTCACATCACGCATATTGAGTGTCTATCAAAAACCGTTCAACGGAGGAAATTTAAACTTTACCACATGTTACATGACCATTTCACATCACGCATGTTGAGTGTCTATCGAAAACCGTTCAACGGAGGAAATTTAAACTTTACCACATGTTACATGACCATTTCACATCACGCATGTTGAGTGTCTATCGAAAACCGTTCAATGGAGGAAATTTAAACTTTACCACATGTCACATGACCATATCACATCGCGCATATTGAGTGTCTATCGAAAACCGTTCAACGGAGGAAATTTAAACTTTACCACATGTTACATGACCATTTCACATCACGCATGTTGAGTGTCTATCGAAAACCTTCAATGGAGGAAATTTAAACTTTACCACATGTCACATGACCATTTCACATCATGCATGTTGAGTGTCAATCGAAAACCGTTCAAAGGAGGAAATTTAAACTTTACCACATGCCACATGACCATTTCACATCGCGCATATTGAGTGTCTATCGAAAACCGTTCAACGGAGGAAATTTAAACTTTACCACATGTTACATGACTATTTCACATCACGCATATTGAATGTCTATCAAAAACCGTTCAACGGAGGAAGTTCAAACTTTACCACACGTCACATGACTATTTCACATCACGCATATTGAGTGTCTATCAAAAACCGTTCAACGGAGGAAATTTAAACTTTACCACATGTTACATGACCATTTCACATCACGCATGTTGAGTGTCTATCGAAAACCGTTCAACGGAGGAAATTTAAACTTTACCACATGTTACATGACCATTTCACATCACGCATGTTGAGTGTCTATCGAAAACCTTCAATGGAGGAAATTTAAACTTTACCACATGTCACATGACCATTTCACATCACGCATGTTGAGTGTCAATCGAAAACCGTTCAACGGAGGAAATTTAAACTTTACCACATGCCACATGACCATTTCACATCGCGCATATTGAGTGTCTATCAAAAACCGTTCAACGGAGGAAGTTCAAACTTTACCACACGTCACATGACTATTTCACATCACGCATATTGAGTGTCTATCAAAAACCGTTCAACGGAGGAAATTTAAACTTTATCACATGTTACATGACCATTTCACATCACGCATATTGAGTGTCTATCGAAAACCGTTCAACAGAGGAAGTTCAAACTTTACCACATGTCACATGACCATTTCACATCGCGCATATTGAGTGTCTATAGCAAACCGTTCAACGGAGGAAATTTAAACTTTACCACATGTTACATGACCATTTCACATCGCGCATATTGAGTGTCTATCAAAAACCGTTCAACGGAGGAAGTTCAAACTTTACCACACGTCACATGACTATTTCACATCACGCATATTGAGTGTCCATCAAAAACCGTTCAAGGGAGGAAATTTAAACTTTACCACATGTTACATGACCATTTCACATCACGCATATTGAGTGTCTATCAAAAACCGTTCAACGGAGGAAATTTAAACTTTACCACATGTTACATGACCATTTCACATCACGCATATTGAGTGTCTATCAAAAACCGTTCAACGGAGGAAATTTAAACTTTACCACATGTTACATGACCATTTCACATCACGCATATTGAGTGTCTATCGAAAACCGTTCAACAGAGGAAGTTCAAACTTTACCACATGTCACATGACCATTGCACATCGCGGATATTGAGTGTCCATCGAAAACCATTCAACGGAGGAAATTTAAACTTTACCACATGTTATATGGCCATTTGATATCGCACATATTGAGTATCTATTGAAAACCATTCAATGGAGGAAATTTAAACTTTACCACATGTCGCATGACCATTTGATATCGCACATATTGAGTTTCATAGAACATGTCATCTATTGAAAACCGTTTAACGGAGAAAATTTAAACTTTACCACATGTTATATGACCATTTGATATCGCACATATTGAGTGTCTATCGAAAACCATTCAATGGAGGAAATTTAAACCTTATCACATGTCACATGACCATTTGATATTGCACATATTGAGTTTCATAGAACATGTCGTCTATTGAAAACCGTTTAACGGAAAAAATTTAAACTTTACCACATGTTATATGACCATTTGATATCGCACATATTGAGTGTCTATCGAAAACCGTTCAACGGAGGAAATTTAAACTCTACCACATGTCACATGACCATTTCACATCGCGCATATTGAGTGTCTATCGAAAACCGTTCAACGGAGGAAGTTTAAACTTTACCACATGTTATATGACCATTTGATATAGCACATATTGAGTGTCTATCGAAAACCGTTCAACAGAGGAAATTTAACCTTTACCACATGTTACATAACCACTTGATATAGCACATATTGAGTGCACATCGAAAACTTCAACGAAGGTAACTGAAACTTTTCCACATGTTATATGACCATTTGATATAGCACATATTGAGTATCTCTCGAAAACCATTCAACGGAGGAAGTTTAAGCTTTACCACATGTTACATGACAATTTGTTGTTGCACATATTGAGTTTCATAGAACATGTCGTCGATTGAAAACCGTTTAACGGAGAAAATTTAAACTTTACTACATGTCACATGACCATTTCACATCACGAATATTGAGTGTCTATTGAAAATCATTTAGCGGAGAAAATTTAAACTTTACCACATGTTATATGACCATTTGATATAGCACATATTGAGTATCTCTCGAAAACCATTCAACGGAGAAAATTTAAACTTTACCACATGTTATATGACCATTTGATATCGCACATATTGAGTGTCTATCGAAAACCGTTCAACAGAGGAAATTTAAACTTTACCACATGTCACATGACCATTTCACATCACGCATGTTGAGTGTCAATCGAAAACCGTTCAACGGAGGAAATTTAAACTTTACCACATGCCACATGACCATTTCACATCGCGCATATTGAGTGTCTATCAAAAACCGTTCAACGGAGGAAGTTCAAACTTTACCACACGTCACATGACTATTTCACATCACGCATATTGAGTGTCTATCAAAAACCGTTCAACGGAGGAAATTTAAACTTTACCACATGTTACATGACCATTTCACATCACGCATATTGAGTGTCTATCGAAAACCGTTCAACAGAGGAAGTTCAAACTTTACCACATGTCACATGACCATTTCACATCGCGCATATTGAGTGTCTATAGCAAACCGTTCAACGGAGGAAATTTAAACTTTACCACATGTTACATGACCATTTCACATCGCGCATATTGAGTGTCTATCAAAAACCGTTCAACGGAGGAAGTTCAAACTTTACCACACGTCACATGACTATTTCACATCACGCATATTGAGTGTCCATCAAAAACCGTTCAAGGGAGGAAATTTAAACTTTACCACATGTTACATGACCATTTCACATCACGCATATTGAGTGTCTATCAAAAACCGTTCAACGGAGGAAATTTAAACTTTACCACATGTTACATGACCATTTCACATCACGCATATTGAGTGTCTATCGAAAACCGTTCAACAGAGGAAGTTCAAACTTTACCACATGTCACATGACCATTGCACATCGCGGATATTGAGTGTCTATAGCAAACCGTTCAACGGAGGAAATTTAAACTTTACCACATGTTACATGACCATTTCACATCGCGCATATTGAGTGTCTATCAAAAACCGTTCAACGGAGGAAGTTCAAACTTTACCACACGTCACATGACTATTTCACATCACGCATATTGAGTGTCCATCAAAAACCGTTCAAGGGAGGAAATTTAAACTTTACCACATGTTACATGACCATTTCACATCACGCATATTGAGTGTCTATCAAAAACCGTTCAACGGAGGAAATTTAAACTTTACCACATGTTACATGACCATTTCACATCACGCATATTGAGTGTCTATCAAAAACCGTTCAACGGAGGAAATTTAAACTTTACCACATGTTACATGACCATTTCACATCACGCATATTGAGTGTCTATCGAAAACCGTTCAACAGAGGAAGTTCAAACTTTACCACATGTCACATGACCATTGCACATCGCGGATATTGAGTGTCCATCGAAAACCATTCAACGGAGGAAATTTAAACTTTACCACATGTTATATGGCCATTTGATATCGCACATATTGAGTATCTATTGAAAACCATTCAATGGAGGAAATTTAAACTTTACCACATGTCGCATGACCATTTGATATCGCACATATTGAGTTTCATAGAACATGTCATCTATTGAAAACCGTTTAACGGAGAAAATTTAAACTTTACCACATGTTATATGACCATTTGATATCGCACATATTGAGTGTCTATCGAAAACCATTCAATGGAGGAAATTTAAACCTTATCACATGTCACATGACCATTTGATATTGCACATATTGAGTTTCATAGAACATGTCGTCTATTGAAAACCGTTTAACGGAAAAAATTTAAACTTTACCACATGTTATATGACCATTTGATATCGCACATATTGAGTGTCTATCGAAAACCGTTCAACGGAGGAAATTTAAACTCTACCACATGTCACATGACCATTTCACATCGCGCATATTGAGTGTCTATCGAAAACCGTTCAACGGAGGAAGTTTAAACTTTACCACATGTTATATGACCATTTGATATAGCACATATTGAGTGTCTATCGAAAACCGTTCAACAGAGGAAATTTAACCTTTACCACATGTTACATAACCACTTGATATAGCACATATTGAGTGCACATCGAAAACTTCAACGAAGGTAACTGAAACTTTTCCATATGTTATATGACCATTTGATATAGCACATATTGAGTATCTCTCGAAAACCATTCAACGGAGGAAGTTTAAGCTTTACCACATGTTACATGACAATTTGTTGTTGCACATATTGAGTTTCATAGAACATGTCGTCGATTGAAAACCGTTTAACGGAGAAAATTTAAACTTTACTACATGTCACATGACCATTTCACATCACGAATATTGAGTGTCTATTGAAAATCATTTAGCGGAGAAAATTTAAACTTTACCACATGTTATATGACCATTTGATATAGCACATATTGAGTATCTCTCGAAAACCATTCAACGGAGAAAATTTAAACTTTACCACATGTTATATGACCATTTGATATCGCACATATTGAGTGTCTATCGAAAACCGTTCAACAGAGGAAATTTAAACTTTACCACATGTCACATGACCATTTCACATCACGCATGTTGAGTGTCAATCGAAAACCGTTCAACGGAGGAAATTTAAACTTTACCACATGCCACATGACCATTTCACATCGCGCATATTGAGTGTCTATCAAAAACCGTTCAACGGAGGAAGTTCAAACTTTACCACACGTCACATGACTATTTCACATCACGCATATTGAGTGTCTATCAAAAACCGTTCAACGGAGGAAATTTAAACTTTACCACATGTTACATGACCATTTCACATCACGCATATTGAGTGTCTATCGAAAACCGTTCAACAGAGGAAGTTCAAACTTTACCACATGTCACATGACCATTTCACATCGCGCATATTGAGTGTCTATAGCAAACTGTTCAACGGAGGAAATTTAAACTTTACCACATGTTACATGACCATTTCACATCGCGCATATTGAGTGTCTATCAAAAACCGTTCAACGGAGGAAGTTCAAACTTTACCACACGTCACATGACTATTTCACATCACGCATATTGAGTGTCCATCAAAAACCGTTCAAGGGAGGAAATTTAAACTTTACCACATGTTACATGACCATTTCACATCACGCATATTGAGTGTCTATCAAAAACCGTTCAACGGAGGAAATTTAAACTTTACCACATGTTACATGACCATTTCACATCACGCATATTGAGTGTCTATCGAAAACCGTTCAACAGAGGAAGTTCAAACTTTACCACATGTCACATGACCATTGCACATCGCGGATATTGAGTGTCTATAGCAAACCGTTCAACGGAGGAAATTTAAACTTTACCACATGTTACATGACCATTTCACATCGCGCATATTGAGTGTCTATCAAAAACCGTTCAACGGAGGAAGTTCAAACTTTACCACACGTCACATGACTATTTCACATCACGCATATTGAGTGTCCATCAAAAACCGTTCAAGGGAGGAAATTTAAACTTTACCACATGTTACATGACCATTTCACATCACGCATATTGAGTGTCTATCAAAAACCGTTCAACGGAGGAAATTTAAACTTTACCACATGTTACATGACCATTTCACATCACGCATATTGAGTGTCTATCGAAAACCGTTCAACAGAGGAAGTTCAAACTTTACCACATGTCACATGACCATTGCACATCGCGGATATTGAGTGTCCATCGAAAACCATTCAACGGAGGAAATTTAAACTTTACCACATGTTATATGGCCATTTGATATCGCACATATTGAGTATCTATTGAAAACCATTCAATGGAGGAAATTTAAACTTTACCACATGTCGCATGACCATTTGATATCGCACATATTGAGTTTCATAGAACATGTCATCTATTGAAAACCGTTTAACGGAGAAAATTTAAACTTTACCACATGTTATATGACCATTTGATATCGCACATATTGAGTGTCTATCGAAAACCGTTCAACAGAGGAAATTTAAACTTTACCACATGTTATATGACCATTTGATATCGCACATATTGAGTATCTATCGAAAACCATTCAATGGAGGAAATTTAAACTTTACCACATGTCACATGACCATTTGATATTGCACATATTGAGTTTCATAGAACATGTCGTCTATTGAAAACCGTTTAACGGAAAAAATTTAAACTTTACCACATGTTATATGACCATTTGATATCGCACATATTGAGTGTCTATCGAAAACCGTTCAACGGAGGAAATTTAAACTCTACCACATGTCACATGACCATTTCACATCGCGCATATTGAGTGTCTATCGAAAACCGTTCAACGGAGGAAGTTTAAACTTTACCACATGTTATATGACCATTTGATATAGCACATATTGAGTGTCTATCGAAAACCGTTCAACAGAGGAAATTTAACCTTTACCACATGTCACATGACCATTTCACATCACGCATATTGAGTGTCTATCGAAAACCGTTCAATGGAGGAAATTTAAACTTTACCACATGTTACATAACCACTTGATATAGCACATATTGAGTGCACATCGAAAACTTCAACGAAGGTAACTGAAACTTTTCCACATGTTATATGACCATTTGATATAGCACATATTGAGTATCTCTCGAAAACCATTCAACGGAGGAAGTTTAAGCTTTACCACATGTTACATGACAATTTGTTGTTGCACATATTGAGTTTCATAGAACATGTCGTCGATTGAAAACCGTTTAACGGAGAAAATTTAAACTTTACTACATGTCACATGACCATTTCACATCACGAATATTGAGTGTCTATTGAAAATCATTTAGCGGAGAAAATTTAAACTTTACCACATGTTATATGACCATTTGATATAGCACATATTGAGTATCTCTCGAAAACCATTCAACGGAGGAAGTTTAAGCTTTACCACATGTTACATGACAATTTGTTGTTGCACATATTGAGTTTCATAGAACATGTCGTCGATTGAAAACCGTTTAACGGAGAAAATTTAAACTTTACTACATATCACATGACCATTTCACATCACGAATATTGAGTGTCTATTGAAAATCGTTTAACGGAGAAAATTTAAACTTTACCACATGTTATATGACCATTTGATATAGCACATATTGAGTATCTATCGAAAACCGTTCAATGGAGGAAATTTAAACTTTACCAAATGTTATATGACCATTTCACATCACGCATAGAGTGTCTATTGAAAACCGTTTAACGGAGGAAATTGAAACTTTACCACATATTACATGACCATTTGTTATAGCACATATTGAGTGTTCATCGAAAACCGTTCAACGGAGGGAATTGAAACTTCACCAGTTGTTACATGGCCATTTGATATTGCATATATTACTTGGATGACACCCACCCCCTTAAAACTTATGTGGTGAATTAAACAAAGCCCAATGTCCAGAGACAAAAACAGAAGAGTTGGCTTGCACCAAGTCCTTTTCAAGACTGTGTGGGTTACGTGTTATTTGAATACCATCTAGTTATGATTAGTTACAGAACAAGTTCGAGTTTCAGGGCATTTCATCAGTTTTTCACAGAGTCATGCTCTTTTTGGACTTATAAATATCACATCGGTAGGGGACATGTATTGCAAAACAATTCTCGCTCTTTATAATTATTGTTATTTTTACTTCTGCGAATGCAGGAAGTGATGACCTGGGCTCTGAGTTGGGCTCTGACTGGTCACACAGCACTCGATCCTATGGAAGTCTTCCAGCCTGGCCACCTTACCACGTCAAGCCATATCTCCCACTGCCCAGCGACCATTCCCTCCCTCCCATTGAACTCCGACCCTTCGTCATCAACCCTGATCGCCAACAAATGCTGTCTTTCTCCAGTGGTGAAGACTGTTGCAGCCACGACACTGATGGTGAGCAAGGAGTTAACTTTGTTCTTTAACAGTGATCTAAGACTCGTGGAGAAGTGCTTGTGCACACAGTATACAAGATGGAGAGCAGGGCCAATATCAAACTGACTGTACTTGTGCAAGAATTGCAAGGACATTGGATGAATCGATTCCACATTTAGGACACTAGTACGCCCACTTCCTACGGGAGTGACAGGAAGGGTCATATTTTTATCCTGTATGGATGTTGTCTCATGAACATCGAGTTTCCTCCCTTTCAGTTTCCTGTTAACCAGCCAGTAGTGACTGTTTAAATAGGTAAACATATGTGTTTGTGGTTTATAATATCTTTTACTTCCGGTAGGGGTGCCCCACAAAATGCCACGATAAGCTATTTATACACGTTAATACGGCGTTTGTCCGAGGAAAACCCCTTGGGGACGTGGGATATTATTAATATTAATATTGTTTTGTAATAACGTTAATATTATGCTGTTGTCATTATTGGTTCACGAGTCAGTAAGTGACCACTATATTAGTTATTGGTGTCTGTCTGTCTGTCTGTCCCGAGCATAGCTTCGTGGGTTTTGATCCGATCCTCATAAAATTTTGGTGGGAGGTTTATATCATGATCTAGTTGTGTTTTCCTGAGAATGGGCATGATGCGCCCATTATGGGCGGAGCCACGCTGAAAAAACGTGTTTTTAGGGGGTAGCCGATTTCAATTTACATCTTCTCCTAGGGGTTTGTCGAATCTGGCAGGGGTTTCAGTATTTGGTTAGCCCAATGGCACCTGCATAGCCCCACGGAGCTCGATTTTTCATTTTCATCCCAAGGCCAGGGTTACAAGGTCACGAACTTATAAAATTGCGAATTTTGACATAAAACTCATACGACCGTCCAAACTTTGAGAGCAAGGATGACAATATTTTTTTATGCATAATCTTGAGGTCATTCCCCACCTAAAGTCTTGAAACCATCTTGCTCTATCTCAAACACCTTGCCCGTGGCGCTCCCTTCAAGTTTGTTTTTACGCTGATTTCATCAAGTATGGATAATCCGAGGAGTGCGAAATGCCATATAGCCTATATGACGTTATATTGTTCCTGGAATGTTCCAGAGGAAGTTTTGCACCAAAGGTCATAATCTTTGACGTTTAAAGTTCACAAAGGTAAAATTTTCAAAGTTGTGGGAATCAAACCGGGTTTTTGACCTTCTTCGACGAACTAACTCCAATAAGCTATAGCACGTATCCTGTTTCCTTATTTTAATGTCCACAACATTGTTTTGTGACCGTTAAAGGTTATGCAAAGGTCAAATTTTGCAAGTTGTTGAACAAAACCGGGTTTTTGACATTTTGCAGTTAATAACCTGTCACTCATACCACATCATGTTGATCATTTTTATAACTTGGTCAAAAATTATCACATTGTCTCATCCTTGATTTCTGAAACAATCTACATCGTCAAATACCGCTCGTGAACCATTGCCGTCTCCAGACTTGTTGTTATTAGTTCCCAACTGGTTTCACCGGAGAGGACAAAAGGTTTGCTGTCCGTCCATCTGTCTGTCCATCTATCCATCTATCCATCTGTTTGCCCCCACCTGTGGTTTTTCAGAATTTTTTCCCCATACCCTTTAACATATTGTTACGTGTAAAGGGGAGGGATCCATAGCTAGGCTGTGGTAAATGTAGTATGGTCCGTGTGTTTCGAGAAGGTTCGATTGCCATCTAACTGGGATCATTCAGAATAAATCGTTTGTCACATGTGACGCTGAGGCAGCGTATGTAATTTATAGAGAGGGTAGGCAGATTAGTTATGCATATGCAAAACTTCTTGTTTGTTGGCAGGGTTAGGTGTGCACTACGCATCGCAGAGGCATACGTGTTATGTGTGCGAAAGGCCATTTATGATCTTTCTGGCCAGTGTGTGCCAACCACACTGGCGCAGCGAGCTGAAGTTTTGATATGACAACATTCAACTGAAACTTTGAACATGGCTTTATTATGATAAGTTACAGAGCAAGTTTGAGTTTCAGGGCATTTCATCATTTTTCAAAGTTATGCCCTTTTTGGACCACGGAATATCACATCGGAAGGGGACATGTGTTGTAAAGTAATTCACGGTCTTTTTACTTTTTTATGAGAAGCGCTCATGGAAAAACACCACAATTAGCTATCTTAACACGGATATACACCTTAACATGGATTTTTCCCAAGGAGGAATATCCCCTTGGCGAGGGGGACAAATTAAGTCACTACAACCTCCATCGTGTGACTCTTCGTCCTCCTGTTAAGTTTGGTTGAGATTGGACAAGTAATGACCGAACGTATTGTGTTCAAAAAGACAGACAGACACAAAATTGCGTATTTTAGGATGATGAGCCTGGGATCACAGCATCATGCGCAAAGTACCCAGTTGGGATTACCAACAAGCCAACCCATTGTTCCCACCCCCCTTCAAATTATACCATGATTAATAATTCTCAATGGTTTTTAGGAAAAAAAAATTGCGTTTGGGGTTCGGTCCACTTTCAGTGGTAATTTATTTGCCATGAATAAAGGTGAAGCTGATGTTTCAGGCCTTTCCCTTCATCAGAGAAAAAGAGGATTTAGACCTATTTAGACCTTCACAAACTATTTAGACCTTCACAGACCTTTAACTTTAGACCCTTAAGACACCATTAGGCTCCTTTAGATACCCAAGACCCCATTAGATCCTCAAGACCCTGAAGACACTTTAACCTTTCAACTCTGAAGACACTTCAGATCCTCTAGACCCCATTAGACCCTCAAAACACTTTAAACCCTTAAGACACCATAGCCCCTTTAATCCCTGAAGAGCCTTAAGACACCTTTAACCCCTTAAGACCCCATTAGACCTTCAAGACCCTTGACACCATCGACCCTTTAACCCCTCAAAACCCTTCAGACATTTTATATCCTCTAATGTTTTGAAATTTTTTTGATAAGGAATTACTTAGATTTTCATGATGGATCTGGAATAGTCACAACAAGAATGCTTTGGGATGGACCAGTGAAAAGGGCTGGAACAGTCACAACAAGGACACTTGGGGATGGACCAGTGTAAAGGGATACAACTCCCAATCCTACTTGGAATGTAATCGATAATTTCAGCACCAAATCAACAAACCATATGGGCGGTAAAATCTGTTTAAACATTTTGGAAGTTAATACTTTAAATGATAGTCATTGATCCACCATGAGAGAAAGGGAATCTATAAAAGGGAATCCCTTTCTCTTGTGGCGGATCAATTAGCATTTCACTTCTTTACTTCTGATTTGTTCTGATCTTATTTGTTTTGGTTCTTCTGATCGTTTTAACAGCAACATAATTATTCTCAACTCACGACACACACCGACGAGTTGTTGTTTGATCTCCATTCCGCACAAGCTTTTACTTCCCATATTTTCCTCCTTTCTGGATCATGAGGATAAAGATGCATCTTCGTTCCTCTGATCGATTATAACAGCCCCATGCTGAACAGCAAGGCATATTTTACACCCCAAACCTGACTTCAGAATGAAAAATTCTAACGATGACACGACGTCAATATGGCTGAGAGCACGCATCGGTGCATGCAATTTGGCGCTTCACTTGGCAAAGATGGCTAACAAGATGGCGCCTTGCGGTCATGTGATCACGTATCCTCCAATCACGATCGTTTTCACTCGAACCAAGTTCGCCAAACTTTGGTATTCCATGTCAATGTACAGAAGGGTGGAATAAAGATGGGAAGATTGGGGAGATGGGAGCGAAGAGGCTGGGCGAGGAAGATTGGGAATAGGAGAAGAGGAAGAAGTGGAATATCAGTTTGTTTGGCCACTGTGTACCATACGTTTGTTCACTGTAGTCAATGGTCATTCCATGCTTCTGTGATTCATACATCACAGCCATTGGTGTTCTGAAGTTCACTACCTAGGAAGAAAATGATCGTTTAGTTTATAGCAGGCTCATCATTGAACTCTCTACTATCCCGTTTGTTCCTAAGTGAGTCATATTTAACTAAAAACTGCTATTCTGGTGCAATGTCAACAAAGGGCATTGCACCTAAGAACATGCCATGCCTCTGGTGTGGATATATTTAAGACTATCCAATCTCTGAGCTGTGGCTGTACAGGACGGAAAGTGGTTTAGCACAAGCCATGCCATAACGGGTGTGGTTCGGGGCCTGCCTTATGGCCCCGAAAGGCCTCTGGTTTCAGGCGCTCTCTGTTGCCTTTTCGGTGTTTATTTGGTACTATTTTACAACATGGTTTCAGTCGGTAATTGCTCCGAAGTTTGTCCATTTATAGTAATAAATAAATAAATCATGTCATAAGACTGTACTGGGAAATGTGACCGCCCTCCGGACGGTGATGGAAAATGGTCTGGAACCTCTCCTGGTTCTCATATCCTGTCCTGACTTCCCCATACACACTGACACATTCAACTTTGTTTGTTACCTCCACCACCGAAGGTGAAGGAGGTCATGTTTTCAGATATTTCTGTCTATTTGTTCATTTGTTGGGTCGCCGAAATAGGTGACCCTTATTGTCAGTAATTCTGTCAGTTTGTTTGGATGTTTGTTCGTTTGTCATCAGCATAATTGGTAGTAAACGTGGGCCGATTTTGACCAAACTCGGGTGGTAGGTACAACTTATGACCTAGTGTGTTGGAAATTGTGATGGTTGCTAGGGACGCTTTGGTTCCATAACAACAACCGAAAAACCTTCAAAATCGGTACTGTTCACGCGAAATCTATTCCGAAAGCCATTATCCCACGTAGGGTTATGAAATTTGGCACGAATGATCTCCAGGTGATGCTCTATCAAATATATTCCGGTTTTTGTGATATATGGAATACTTTATCCGCAGCACCCCCTACAATTAGGGTATGCGCGAAAATTGGCGAAAATTGAAGGCCCCCTAGTGACCAGGTGAGTGCATCAATACGAATGAAACTTTGCAGGTTCATGGTACTCAATGAGTACTAGAACTTTGCCTCAGGACATATTGACCGATTTCGCTTAGGTCAGGGGGTCAAAGGTCAATTACTGCAAAAATCGATAATATGCGAAAGCTGGAGGTGCCTTCGTGCCAAATGCTACTCCTCCGAGGGTTATGGTCGGATTGTCATGAAAATTCACACTAATCAGCTGGAATACATTGTGCACAAACTATCGAGCCGGATTTTTGATTAAGATCTTTGTTCACCCACAGCACCCCCTCGAACTATGGGGATTTCCGATTTCAAACCGCATTTTCGGTACTTTTCATTCAAATGGATACCGAGTAGTTATCAGTAAATGGAACTGGATGAGATGTGATATGCATCATCTTAAAGTGATTCCCTATCCACTATATGACATCCATTTTGCTCTATATCTTATAGTTTCCATGCTCGGCGACCCATCGCCGCCTACCGGCTTGTTACCTAGATTTCGTAAGTATATTGATGACTTCTGTCCTCAGTTTGTGTGTGTGTTTGTGTGTTTGTGTGTTTGTTTGTAGGCACGATAACTCGAGAACGTAAGAAGCTACCAATGTCAGATTACACCACGTGATTCAGGAGGGTGATGGCTAGCGCTGATTAGATTTTGGTCAAAATCGGTCAAAGGTCAAGGTCACAGTGAGGTCAAACATCCCAAAAAAAGTTATAACTCGAGAACGGAAGAAGCTACCAATGTCAAATTACACCACGTGATTCAGGAGGGTGATGGCTAGCGCTGATTAGATTTTGGTCAAAATCGGTCAAAGGTCAAGGTCACAGTGAGGTCAAACATTCGATATTTGATGGTTTGGTACAGAATCATCGGAGAAACTTCTGGTTTGCGTCGCTACCTTCTCTGGAGACAGCTTTTATTAGACAAGGTCAGAGGTCAAGTTGACGATTTCGTAGGTATCAGTCTATGACTGCTTGTTTGTTACTTACGAAATCTAAAGATTTCGTAAGTATATTGATGACTTCCGTTTCTGTTTGTTACTTACGAAATCTAAAGATTTCGTAAGTATATTGATGACTTCCGTTTGTTTGTTTGTTTGTTTGTTTGTTTGTTTGTTTGTAGGCACGATAACTCGAGAACGGAAGAAGCTACCAATGTCAAATTACACCACGTGATTCAGGAGGGTGATGGCTAGTGCTGATTAGATTTTGGTCAAAATCGGTCAAAGGTCAAGGTCGCAGTGAGGTCAAACATAATTCCGTAAATTCATATGGAGCAATGGAGTATTTTTGCTTCGCTCTATGTTACGAGTTTGTTTTAACTTCGATTTTAATTTTGTCTTCGTTTTTTGCGATCGCTTAGGACGCTTAAAACTCGGTTGTCGAAATTCTGGAACAGCAATGAATAACTGATATATATATAAATATATATAATAAATAAGTCTTTTATCAGATTCTTCTGAAAAGTAATACACCTATTATCTGGCATATCCTGCTGGTACTGAATCACTTTTTTAAAAATAAAAACAAAAAAATGGAATTTTTTATAAGAAATCTAGTTTTTGTCTGGGACTCATTATCTGCAAACCACAGTGTAAAATCGTAGACCACAATGAATTCAGAATTCAAGCTCCCCTTGGGCTTCTGACTGATTCATGCTTTTATTAGACAAGGTCAGAGGTCAAGTTGACGATTTCGTAAGTACCAGTCTATGACTGCTTGTTTGTTTGTTTGTTTGTTTGTCGGCACGATAACTCGAGAACGGAAGAAGCCACCAATGTCAGATTACACCACGTGATTCAGGAGGGTGATCGCTAGTGCTGATTAGATTTTGGTCAAAATCGGTCAAAGGTCAAGATCACAGTGAGGTCAAATATTCGATTTTTGATGGTTTGGTACAGACAACTCGAGAACGGAAGAAGTCACCAATGTCAGATTACACCACGTGATTCAGGAGGGTGGTGGCTAGTGCTGATTAGATTTTGGTCACAATCGGTCAAAGGTCAAGGTCACAGTGAGGTCAAACATCCAAAACATTCGATTTTTGATGGTTTGGTACAGAATCATCGTAGAAACTTATGGTTTGCGTCGCTACCTTCTCGAGAGATTTTATTTGACAAGGTCAGAGGTCAGTCAAGTTGACGATTTCGTAAGTACCAGTCTATGACTGCTTGTTTGTTTGTTTGTGTACAGGATATCTCAAAATGTTTTCGATGGATCCGAATGAAATTTGCTGAGCAGGTTCGGTGTGTGACACGGACGAACTGATTAGATTTTGGTGAAGATCTGGATCCGGATCCGACTGCGAGAATTTTTTAAGTGATTCTTCACCATTGAGAGATAGGGACAAAACGATATATAGCACGATATCTCAAAAAGTTGTGGACGGGTTCGGACAAAACTTGGTGGACATGTTGGATATGCTGCAAGAATCGATTCAATTTTGGTGAAAATCCGGATCCGGATCTGGATCTGATAATTTTTTAAGTGATTCTTCACTATTGAGAGATCGGGCTAAACCAATATAGAGCATGATATCTCAAGAAGTTGTGGACGGATTCGGACGAAACTTGATGGACATGTTGTGTGTGTAACAAGGACGAATTGATTCAATTGTGTGGACAGCATGGTAGCAGCTGGAGCAGTCGCAATACGTGATAACTTAGTATAAACAAAATGAAAATTCGACAAAATGAAATAGTAATAGTGCAAGTGAGATGATCTTATGTATTGTCACATAACTAAGAAGTGGACATTACAATGTCATCAACTCAACGAACTGAGGCATCGGCATTGGCATTCCGATCAGCAACTGGATTACCTTTTACATTTTTTTTAAGTGATTCTTCACCATTGAGACAATGGGACAAAATGCATGATATTTCAAAAACTTGGTGGACGAGTTGGTTCGGTGACAAGAACGTCTATTTAATTTTGGTTCAGGTCCTGATTCAGATCCGGTCTCTCAGTGGGTACATAATGTAAACTGTTCAGCCTGGCGGAGGATGCGCTCTGCCAAGTACCGTTATAGTTTTGTTTAAAAGATCCCTTGTTTCCTCACTTGGTGAAAATCATGTATCGTTGCCCTCGGAAGCCCTCGAAGCAAGTTGTCCCCCTCACAATCCTGTATTCCCTAACATCGCAACATCATGGTCATCCTTTAAGCTGTTTTCTGTGCCTCAAATATCCTCCTTGTCCAAGCACCCCCTTCATTTTCAAGCATTCAGAATGCATGATCTCAGATTTCATTTCTCTCATCAATTGCTGGTTCCAAGCATTAGTCTCTTCATCCACTGCACCCCCTCCCTATCCCCAAGGTCAGGTCAGGTATGGGAGCATGCGCCGGAGCAGCGCATCGCTGGTACTCCAGGGGCTTCTGTTTGGCCATCCTCATCTCCTTGAGATGCCGCCCCCTCCACCCCTCAATCCCACAAGTCGTTGTGGACTATGACCATCGTGGAATTTTTATTACCCTGAATCTCTTCCATGAGTTTACAGTGAATTACATCCATATATTACATGGTTAGGGATTGGGGGGAGGTAGGCGGGGGGGGGGTAACGGTGTTACAACAAATCTTTGTGGGAGAGTGGGGGATGGGATGTCTCAGCTTGGATTCTGTAACCCCTTGCATCTCGGTGTTTCGCAGGCAGGGTAATGCTTCAGTGCGTGCGATGGTGGGCAATGCACCTGTCGTACCCCCACTCTCCCACTCCCTTCCATGCGCACCGCATTTTATATAATCTAGGCATGCACAGAATATGGGAGGACTTGGCAGGGCTATAAGCCCAATTGGGGGAAAATAGTCCCTCCATAAGGGGGTCTCTTGACACAGAAAACCCCCAGATACTTACAACCCAACCGTTTTTTAGCTGATGGGAGCTTACTGCAGCGAACGGTTCCATTTATAATGGTACTTGACCTCAAACACATGACAAGGTTCAAGTGGCAGCAGATTGTTTGGATATTAGAGCAGACATCACAGATAAATGTTGTCTTTGCTGCAACTTCACTGGAATACACTTTATATTTGACCTTGGTGCAAGACTTCATCCAAACCCTAATTTCATTTCAACATGAAGAGGATGATGCCAGAACGAGAGAAACTAATTTGGTTTGACATGCAGAAGCAGTATATCCCACTTCCCCCCCCCCCCAACTTGCCTTTCCTCATTTCATCTTTTCCTCCCCCCCTCTTATTCCCCATACTGTTTGTTTCCCTTCTTTTTCTCTTTTCTCCATCTTCCCTCCCATTTCTACTCTCAGTACCTTTTTATCAACCTCTCACTCTCTCTTTCACCTAGATACCCACCATTACCTCTCAATATTTGACCTCCCACCCACGTACTATAAGAATCCGAGCCTGGATTTGGCTATGACAGGCATTTTCGATGCAATTAAAACCACTTTCATGCCCTATTAATGATAACACTGAGGCAATTAATAACAAACTTCTAGCTGCCAAATTATTGATATACAAATAAATTGTGAGTGAAAGGGCTTTTTCCATTGTATCAACAAATTATATCTGTTCAGCCTACGTTTTACTTCACATATAAACCTCATCTATCTATAATTCCAGCAATCTCTGTGTGTCTGTCTGTGACCGCTGTTTCTCGACAACCACTGGTCCGATCTAATTGAAACTTGCTAGGTATATTGCCGGGGCCCTGTGGATGTGCCTTTTCAAGGTTTGATATCAATCGAAGAAGTGGTTCCCAAGTTATGGCCATTTATTTACCAAACCAATGACAGGACACGGTGCTATGACGTCACAATTGACGTCACAATTATCAATTAATTATCGACAACCACTGGTCTGATCTAATTGAAGCAATGCCCCAATCCAGTCATCGTTTACAAGAGCGAACGAACAAAGCTGCGCGTTGTGCACGCGCAATGGAATCTAACGAAGCACGAGCTGCTCGCTTGACATGCGATGCTACGCGCGTGACAAGGCGTTGTGCAGTTGAGACGGATGAAGAACGAGCTGCTCGCTTGACATGCGACATGTGTGTCTGTGTCTGTGACCGCTGTTTCTCGACAACCACTGGTCCGATCTAATTGAAACTTGCCAGGTATATTGCTGGGGACCTGAGGATGTGCCTTTTCAAGGTTTGATATTAATCGGACAAGTGGTTCCCAAGTTATGGCCATTTATTTACCAAACCAATGACAGGACACGTTGCTGCGTAGGCGTGGCCGATGGGGGAAGGGCACCATTTAGTTACCAATGACAGGACACGTTGCTGCGTAGGCGTGGCCGATGGGGGAAGGGCGCCATTTAGTTACCAATGACAGGACACGTTGCTGCGTAGGCGTGGCCGATGGGGGAAGGGTGCCATTTAGTCACCAATGACAGGACACGTTGCTGCATAGGCGTGGCCGTTGGGGAAGAGATCCTCAGCCACGTTCCCCATTACGGGTTACAATGTACGGACTTCTGGATAGTGATGACTTACAGTATTCTAATAATTTCTCAATTTCTTATGCGCATGTACAGCCACGCACGTACGGCCACGCACGTACGGGGATGCACTAGTTAATTTAATAACACGAATGGGCCCGTTGGTCCGATGGACCAAATTTTCATTGGTCTTCCCAGCCTTGCTGCATACCCGCCTGCTGAGCATTAGCTTGCCTTTCACGAAGCCTAGATGTGCTTGGGGCCATCGCGGGGATTATACATTCATTAATATTGCCATATAATACTACTATTCTTATTATTGTTGTAAATATTATCAGGGTTAATTAATATATGCTTTGTTACATTGTTATCATTGTTTTTGTTATTTCTTTTGTAATTAGAATACCATGCCGTGGTAGAAGGACGTATGAAGCTGCTATGTATACCTTAACAAGACGTATGTTTAAAACATGGGAATTCTGATGGATTATTTTTTGTAGTTAATTAGCCTAATCAACTCATGAGATCATGACGATCATTTTGGTGTATCACATTCCACATCAGAACGCTCAAGTTGAACTCCACAAAAAAACATGCCACCCCTCCCCACACACACATACACACACACACACACACACACACACACACACACACACACACACACACACACACACACACACACACACACACACCTCATCCATTTACAGTCGAGTCTTAAAGGATCTACAAGGTCTTAGGGATCTTGTGGGTCTTTTGGATTTTTGAGGTATTTTAGGTCCTCGGGGTCTTTTGGGTTTTTTGGATCTTTGAGGTCTTTTGTGTCATCTGAGTCTTTTGGGTCCTTGGGTCTTTTGGGTTATCTGGGTCTTTTTGGTGGTCTGGGTCTTTTGGGTCCTCGTGGACTTTTGGGTCATCTGGGTATTTTGGGTCCTCTGTTTTTTTGGATAGTAGGGGATGTTTGGGTCTTTAGGGCTTTTTGGTTCCTCCGGATCCTCTGGTTATTTTGTGTCTTTGGGTCCTCTGGGTCTTTTTGGTAGTAAGGGACTTTTGGGTCTTCTGGGTTTTTTGGCTCCTCCGGATCCTCTGGTTATTTTGGGTATTTTGGGTCCACTGGTTATTTTGGGTCTTCAGGGTCTTTTTAGTCCTCATGGTCTTATGGGTCTTTTGGGTCCTTGGGGTCTTAAGGGTATTTTAGGGGTCTTCAGGGTCTTGGGGTTCTTAAAGGTCTTCAAAGGTTGAAGGGGTCTCAACAATCTAAATGGTTCAAAAGGTAAATTCCAATGGTGCGTAATTAACCAATAGATGTACATAATTAATTAATAGACAAAAAATATGCTTTTCACACACACACACACACACACACACACACACACACACACACACACACACACACACACACACACACACACACACACACACACACACACACACACACACACCACCTCAACCATTCATCATAGATTGTCATGATTTAATTGGCCATGGTGTGGGTCCGAGACTTGGTTCCCAAGGATCAGATCCCATAGATCTAGAAGCGATTCGGACCAGTCCAGCCGAGACTGGATTTGCTTTTAAAGCTGTTTTCCGTGATCCGGCACAGTCCGCTGTTCGTGTCACCGGAACATCTTATCCTTGGATCTGCCTGTGGCTATTAAACGTCCAGCGAAAGTGTTTGTTCGTCAGTGCTTGTGCTGTCCTTGCTGAGTTCATCGTGTCCGCTCAATGTCACGATCAAATAACTACGTAAACAATGATTTGTCTGGTTACACACGAGATCCCATGACTATCACCCGACACTGCTTTTCAAAAATGATCTCGGTGAGTGATGGACATTTAGTTTATGAGGGCCTACTGAAGCCATGGACATCATTATTCTTCCCTGTTTATGTAAACTTTTCACTTAATACATTATGACTTTGGAATGACTCCACCAATCCTGATGAAATTTCTAGCCATCGAGGTTTTACTGCCGCTTATATTAATTGAGCTCGACTGTACTTCCTTTGTAGTCACGTGATTTAACTGCACACTTCCATTTTATGACCATTTCATTTCAACCAGATATTGATCTCGAGCAGCTGAACCAATCGTTATGCAAATTTCAGGGTTTATTAATCTCATTTCAAGGTTGGATGATAATAACAATAATAATAATAATAATAATAATATTTGTTGTTATTGTTCCAATACACATTTGGGACTCCCATGACAGAGTCGTGAACATTTCCGCACTAAGTTGCAGACTCCATTACACGGTGCTGAAAAAGCAACCGTCGGTTAAACCTGGAACTTGGCCATGATAACGACACATAATAAATGGCCTGCTCTTTCATTAAGTCACCGTGAAATATTTAACGTCCACTAGTGAATGCTGGCCGATAGGACGGCCGGCTTAACGTTCTTTGCGAAGGAGGCCGAGACATTGGTGCATTTCCCTGCCTGAAAAGTACCAGGATAACAGGTGACAGTCAGGCTGGGAATCTAATGCAGGTTAGACGGCTCAAAGGATGGTACGCTGACCTTGGATCGGCTTTCGACCCAGCACAGAGATCACTATATTAATTAAATGGCTGTACGGTACTCTCCAGATAAAGGTTTAGCCACAATAGCTAAATATACCAGATTTTCTTTAGCCACACTTCTTCTTCCTGCACAGTCTGTGGTTGAGGCTCTGCTACTGATGCAGTTGCCACCATTATCAGGACACCGGTGCTCATTTCACCGACCTCAGGATGAAAGGCTCAGTAAACCCCACCTGGTGTTAATTCAACGGTCGACATGGCCTCGAACTCAGGACCCTAAGATCCCAAGCCAGCCACCCGAGCCGCTAAGCCAACACCAGGATTTTTAGCCACACTCAATTCAACCAATCAGACACCTGCTTGATGATATGATGCAGTCTTGCGCAAACTCGTGAGAATAAGAGACACTTCACAGACAACAATTGTCACGTAACATGTGATCCCAGTGAAGCAGGAACTTCAATCGGATGGATTCCTTTTTTCCACGTAAAGTGAATCCTCCTCCTGTTTTTCATTTGTTGCACATGTCTGCAGTCTGCTATCTTTCGCCAAAGTTGTGGCTGTGCCGCTGATGCAGTTCCCCCTATAGGTCAGAGCAGGAATTTTGAATTTAGCTAGGGGGCCAGAGATAGCTCGCCTCCTCTCCGCAAAGGACACCTTGGGATATGTAATGTCCATTAACAGATACAAGCAGACGGGACACCGAGTTTCAGTCCATCTGTGGGACGGTACACATTGATTGATGCCTCACCCTGCACGCGAACCACCAGGGTGGCAGATGAAAACTAGGCCGACATTCAAACACATGATAGGCAGGTCAGCAGTTAGTTGTGCATACATCTAAGCTATCTTGACAACCAGTAATAATAACAGTAACTAGAACACCTTGGCTCCACAGCCCATGGAATGTAGACGTTTTGTTGTGCTCGATATTAAAGCGTAAAGGACATTTGGGACAGCTTGGCTGTTTTCCCCATTGTGGAACGAGTCACAAACATGGAGCCATTAGTCTTTCGTTCAGCTCCATAGTCGTCATGAGTATCCAATTACTCCAACTGCTGTAAAGTAATATGCTAATTAATGGAATTTTTCCATTAGCAACAACTAATATACCCATTTGTTACCTTGTCTGGCTTTCCCTCTGGCTTTCCCTGGACCCCCCAGACATCAGTGAGCAAGCAACCTGCCCGATCATGAAGACCCAAATCTCGAAATGGAATATTGCTTTCCATGTTTGTTGCGGTGTTTGTATTTTGTCTTTTCCTGAACATTTTTGTCCATTTTTGTGCGGAAGGAGTAATTTGATGGGATAATTGTGTCGGGAAGATATGTAATCCTCCTGCCGACAGGAGAGCCATGAACTTAAGCAGACGTTAATGAATGGGCATGAAAGCTCGTCAATTTCACTTCATTTTAAACCGTTGCCATGATTTACTTGATTACATTTTTCTACATTTATTTACTTCATTAGATTGAGTTGATTATATTTATTGCTAAAGAAGAAGCGTCCAGTCCGTCCGTCCGTGCATCAGTTTGTCGCGCTTCATTCTGCAGCATTCCTGCTGTCGCGGATTAATAAAAAATGATGATGTTGGAAAACTAATGTTACTTGGTTGAAAGCTAATAATCCATTTACTTGGAACAAAAATTTGTGTCCGTTTAGTCTCAAAGGTGCCCGTTTTGAAAATCCCCTTCCTGAGATTGAAGACGAAGAAGCAGACATTGGAGCTTTATGTAGCGAGCGGTTCGAACAGCAACATTTAGTATTGTATGACGGCAGGAACCCTCCAGAAGGACACGGAAGGAGAACACAAAATTTCACAGATGTATGTCAAATATTTAAAGTTCATTTCTGGTATTAAAGATCGGTACCTTCCGGGTGACGTAGAAAGCTGAAATTTTGCGGGCCGATGGACATCGAAGCCGATGCACCGGGAAAAATCACAGAACCGTTGGAAATCATCCGTCAATTTAAATATAAATAAATGGAAAAAAAAAACAATTGCAGGTGAGCGAACCGAGACAATGGGGAAGCACAATTCGTTATTGCTGACAATGTAAAATACCCCACGAGTAAAGAAATATTTCTCGAAGCAAGAGAAGAAAAAAAAAAACATATGAAAGTACAAACAATAGCAACAATCACAGTCACCATGACAACAGCATTAATGTATTATTTCCAAAAAAAATCCGTTTTATGCGTTTCACTTCATTTTACATCCTCAATGAGAGTCGTGGATAAACTTGCAATGAGTTTGTGAAGTACAACATGCTTTCGTGTGATTAATCCCATCAGTGAAGCGTCGGGAGGCAGGTCGAGTCTATATTATATAATGAGCCGCATCTGTCTGTCTGTCGTGTTATAACTTGAGAACGACTTAACGGATTTCAATGAATCCAACGACGGTGGATTCAGGGATCTTCCAGGAAGGTTTGTGATGCAAAAAATAAAATGAAAAGGAAGGACGGTTTGTGTATGGGTGTTTGTGTATGCACACGTGACGAAACCGCAAATGCCAACTTGTGATGCTGGTTATCCACGCATGGAGGGCAAGATCTCCCAGGAATCCTTTTTTGGTCTTGCTCCATAAATTAGCCATCGAAGCAAAGATTGGTATTCCCGTCAACAAAGCGACCAGTCTTATATGTTAGTAATAATAAAAAGACTACTCCCACCACGTTTTGTAGATGACCATCTTAACGCTCCTCTAACTAGAGCCCACAACTACTTTATTCATGTTATTTACTAAAGTACTTACCTCATAATTCTGCTACATTGACATATTAAACCACATGGTTGAGAGTGAGTTTGAGAATTCTCCAACAGAGTCAAAACTGCCGGTATATTTGGGCCCATTGGAAAATGGCGTGCATGAGAGTTGTTGACTTTTCTGAAGCAATGTGGTTGGAAACACTTTGGTCATCTGGATAGTTCTCATGTGCGGTGAATTGGATGGTGTCATTTCCAGTGGTGGCATTGCCCCCAGGAGGGTGACATTGAGAAGGTGGACGGGGGTTGTTGGGTGGAGAGAGGGGGGAATTGTGAGATTGACTAACAGGATGAGGAAAAGGCAATATAATTGTCAATGACACAATGAAAGTAAAGACTACGTGGAAACGAAAAGGATAACAATAATGTCGCAGCCAGGTTAACAGGTGAGGATGAAACAACAAATCAATTTCATGTCATCATGCCATATTTGATTTTTCACATTAATCGCTGTTTTTAAAGGGCACTCTGCAGTAATACAACTGGTGGTGCACACATTTGTTTGTGTAATCCATAGTTTCCATGGCAACAGCATCTACATGCTAATTGTACTGCACAGCCAGATGGGATGGTATGTGCTGAAACAGGTGGGACTGAAGGGAGGGGCAAGAAGGAATGAGTGTACAAAGTAGGAAGGCCCTGCACAAACAGAGCAGTGTGGAAGCACAAGAGGTCACAGTAGACAACGACCAGTGTGCTTCCTCCAGGATGCATCTCATGTAGAAGTGCAGACAAGGTAAGCTTCAACGTGGAGTCGTTTTGGATTAAGTCTTGCCCTATGCTACTGTTCTGATGGACTCAAAATGACATTTGTTGCATTATACTTGATCTTAGCTCATAGTCGTGACCTTGTGTGTATGTGTGTGTGTGTGTGTGTGTGTGTGTGTGTGTGTGTGTGTGTGTGTGTGTGTGTGTGTGTGTGTGTGTGTGTGTGTGTGTGTGTGTGTGTGTGTGTGTGTGTGTGTGTGTGTGTGTGTGTGTGTCTTGGTTACCCTTCATATCCAAATATATAAAGCTCTTTCTAACCACTGACTCACTCACTCACTCACTCACTCACTCACTGATATGAAAGATTGGTACCTTCCGGGTGATGAAGAAAGCTGAAATTTATGTGTGCCGATGGACATCGGAGCCGGTACACCAGGAAAAATCACAGAGCCGTCGGAAAGCATCTGTAAATAAAAATATAAATAAATGAGAAAAAAATTGAAAATAAATAAATGAAAAATCAAATGCAGGTGAGCGACCCCAGACAATGGGGAAACACTGTTCGCATGCTTACACATTGTGTACTGTGCTTCCTTACACAAGGTGTAAGCACACCCCGCTAATATCCAAATCAGGCTGCTCTCACATGAAACTTGCAAACTCCCTGGTCAATTTGTTTATAGTGCAGACGTTGCTGCCCAGAACCACACTTGATAGCAAGAAATGTACCATAGTGTCAAGGAACCTCCAGGAAGACCTGACCAGTGGCTACCCGGAGTCCAGGCAGGAATTTGGAATTTTTTCAGGGAGCTGGCGATTACTCGAGGACTCTTTGTGAAGGACACCGTGGGATCTTTAACGTCCTCCAGTTAATGTTTGCGAACAGAACATTCAATTTCATGTCTATCCATGGGACAGGACACACGTTGTCATTGCGCTGCCTGTGAAATACCAGGATGACGGTGTATACCTGGGCCAAGATTTAAACCCAGGTGAGACAGTTCAGAGGTGAGTGTGTATTCCTATAGGCTATCCTGCCAACCCCCTCCTCAACCTCTCCTGTGATGTTAAGTGGACCTGAACTCATTGTGAACTGGTCGCGTGGACTTGGCAATCAATTCGTTATGCTTCCTCATTTATATCGATTTTAAGTGGATGATGCTTTAAAGGCCACAATCTGTTCAGCCTGGCAGAGCTCAAAAGAACAAGTGTAAAGCCAGTTTTATGAAACGTAGAAACCTGGGTTTATTACTCCACGACCAAATGTGGATGAAGGTTATGTTTTCACACCTTTCTCTCTGTCCGTGAGCAGGATACCTCAAAAAGCTATGGACGGATTCAGAAGAAATTTGGTGGGCAGGTTCGGTGTGTGACAAGGATGAGTTGATTTGATTTTAGTGAAGATTCGTAACTGGATCTGTATCCGATAATTTTTAATCTTTGAAAATGATTTTTCACCATTGAGAGATGAGACCAAAATTATATATGGCATGATATTTCAAAAAGTTGGGGACGGATTATGACAAAACTTGGTGGATGAGTTGGGAAGGTTTCAAGATCAAGCTGATTAAATTTTGGTTTTGGTCTGGATCCAGATCCGGCCTGTGACTAGGATACAAAACGAGCTGTTCAGCCTGGCGGAGGCATATGCTGTTCCGAGTGCCCTTCTCGTTATACTCGTGAATCAACATTTTTTTTTCTTTACTTAATACAATGTCAAGGCTCGTATAAGAGCTAACACACAGAATGTATAAGAAGTGGAGCAGGAGACAAGAGGGATGGGAGAGGGAAGCACAAAACAGTGAGGAACAGAGACATGAGGAGATCTGTGGAAGGGAGATGGATGGGGCGGGGAACACGGGGTATACAAGAGGGATAATACAGGGACTTTCAGGAAGGAAAGCAGGGAATTTTAAGGAGGTGGGCTTGGGGTGGATTAACGGGGGTAGAAAAGATCGTGGTTTTGGATGGGGGAACATAAGAGATGGTGGTGAACTGCTGTTTTGAAGACCTGGAGGGAAGAGTGAGATTGAAGTGTGTGGGAGTTTGTTCCAAAGGCGGAGAAAAAGGGGAATGAAAGAGTGAAGGTGAGCAGTAATTCTTGATGTTGGTAGTTTTACCAGAAGGGGTTTGCTGGCAGACCTTGAACACCCTGTGGAAATATGAGGGGGAACATATCTCAGACAGAGCAAGGGGGGAGCGAGGCCAGAGCGGAGATGGTATAAGACTCCGCTCTTATACCATCTCCGGAGATGGTATAATCTGTGGGTACCTCTCTCACCTGCCATGGGACGTCAGCAAAAGCTTTCTGTGACTCATTGGGACTGACTCAATCGGTCAACTTCCCGACCCGGATCTCAACCAATGGTACTCCATCTCTTCTGGATCTGATTTTGACAAATTTCCCTGACAATATCTGCTGCTCTTCCTTCGCTCCAATTGGTTCTTCTGACCACGTCCTTGTTAAAGTGGACATCTCTCTGGCTGTCATCAGAGAACCACCTCACCGCCGTCGAGTCTGGCATTTCACTCAAGCCGACTGGCAGGGTCTCCGAGCAGCCATCAAACTTACAGACTGGTCTCCTATCACTACTTTCTCAAACATCAACTCATCCTGGGAATTCTTTCAAAGAAACTTGCTCTCCCTCATGCACAGATTTATCCCCTCTCGTGTTCAGTTGTCTTACCCTTCCTCCCGCCCTTGGTTTACTGAAGCTTGTGGCGAGGCAGTTGTCCTGAAACAACTTGCCTTTGCCTCATGGAAAGCAAACCCAACTGAGGGCAATCTCAGTTCTTTCCACAAAGCTCGGAACAAGTGTGTATCTACCCTCAGGAGAGCCAGAAAACAACATCTTTCTCATCTCAAGTCTGAACTCTCAGACCTCTCTCCCTCCTCAAAATCCTGGTGGCGTTTAATCAAATCTGTTTCTGGTGTATGTTCCCCCTCCATCCCCTCCCTTACCTCAAATGGCCGCACTGCTGATTCCACACGTGATAAAGCTGAATGTCTAAACTCGGTGTTTGCAGCTAAATCTTGTGTCCCAAACCCATCACTATCTCTACCCACTTTACCCAGTCGCACCCAACTGTCCCTGGACTCTGTATCCTTTTCTCCTGACAAGGTGGAGAGCTTGCTTTCAAACCTCGAGTCAGATTCTGCAACCGGTCCAGACGGCATCAGCCCACGTGTCCTCAAAGCCTGCTCTTCTGCTCTTGCTCACCCTCTCTCTGTTCTATTCACCCTCTCATTTTCCCAAGGTCATCTGCCATCTGCTTGGAAATCTGCTAACATCACTGCCCTGCATAAAAAAGGTGCAAAAACAGATCCCTGTAACTACAGACCAATCAGCCTTCTCCCAATCATCAGCAAGGTTATGGAATCCATCATTGCTTCAGACATGAAATCCTTCCTCTTCTCCAATGGCTTGATTTCCAATCATCAATTTGGTTTCAGACCAGGTCACTCTACCCTGGATATGCTGCTACTGCTCTCCCATCAATGGATGGAGGTCCTCAATGCCAGACAGGAAATCCGAGCCGTATCCCTGGACATATCACGTGCTTTTGACACAGTCTGGCACCCTGCCCTACTCACCAAACTCTCTTCCCATGGTATTCAAGGCCATCTCCACTCATGGCTCGCAGACTTCCTCTCCTGTCGCAGTCAACGTGTGGCCCTAAATGGAGTTCTTTCATCCCCTCTTCCTGTGCAGGCTGGAGTTCCTCAAGGTAGCGTTCTGGGCCCTGTTCTTTTCTGGTTTTCATCAATGATCTCTCGGACTCTCTGGAAAATCCTCTATTTCTCTTTGCCGATGACTCCACCCTCTGCCGTACCATCTGTCATCCCTCAGACCGGCAAGCAGCAGCTTCTTCGCTCACTGCAGATCTGGATAAAATCACAAACTGGTCCAACACGTGGAACATGTCTTTCAATCCACACAAATCTCACACTCTCACTATGTCTCTTCGAAAGGACCGTTTACAAAACCCCCCATCCACTTTCTCAACAATCCACTGGAAGAAGTCTTTTCTTTCAAGCCTCTGGGTCTCACTATCTCCCATGACCTTTCCTGGGAAAGTCACATTTCCAACCTTGCCTCAAAAGCCAGTCGCCGACTGGGAATCCTCCCCGTCGTGCAAAGTCCTTCCTCGGCCCTCTTGAGCTCCTGACTACTTACAAAGCTTTTGTCCGTAGCCTGATGGAGTACTGCTCTCCCCTCTGGGCTGGTGCTCCTGCTCTCCCCACCTTTCTCGACTTCACGCTGTCGAAACCAGGGCTTTTAAGATCATTGGCATCTCCCGCAATGAAGCTGAGTCTTTGGGCCTCTCACTCCAATCACCGCAGGTTGGTCGGTGGTCTTTCTGTCTTCTACCGACTCTCTCCAGCCTTGCCCCCCTGCTCTCTCTGCGATTTGTCCCAACCACATTTCCACAGGGCGCTCAAGGTCCGCCAACAACCCCCTTCTGGTAAAACTACCAAAATCACGAATCACTGCTCATCTTCACTCTTTCATTCCTCTTTTTCCCGCCTTTGGAATAAACTTCCTCACTCTATTCTTTCCCATTCTTCCCTCCAGGCTTTCAAAACAGCTGTTCACCACCACCTCTTATCTTCCCCCATCCAAATCCTCGATCTTTTCTACCCCGATAATCCACCCATGCCCACTTCCTTCAATTCTCCTGTTTTCCTTCCTGAAAGTCCCTGTAATGTCCATCTTCTCCTCGCCATGTTCCCCGTCCCATCCCCATCCCTCTCCCTTCCACAGTTCACCTGTGTCTGTTCCCCAATGTTTTGTCCCTTCCACTCCCACCCCTCTTGTCTCATGCCTCCTTGCTGTGAGTTGTGTGTTAGCTCTCATAGGAGCCTCGACCAAGGTATACAAAAAAAAAAAAAAAAAAAAAAAAAAAAAAAAAAAAACAACAGAAAGACTACTGACCTGCCTGTGGTGAGAGAATGAGAGACCCAAAGACTCAGTGTCATCGCAGGAGATGCCAATGATCCTAAATGCCTTGGTTTCCACAGCTTGACGCCGAGAAAGATGACAGGCAGGAGCACCAGCCCAAAGGGGAGAGCATTACTCCATCAGGCTGCAGACGCAAGCTTTGTATGTGCTCAGGAGCTCAGGTGTGCCAAGGAAGGACTTTGCACGATGGAGGATGCCCATCGTCATATTACTCAACAGAGGACATATCACAAGTCTGGGAAAAAAAAAAAACATTTTTAAAAATGATAAATCTTGTGGGGTTGGACTCCCCAAAAAACAGTCGCTTCCAAGAGAGAATGTCGCTTCCTTTGACTGGAATCATTGTAATTGATTCAGCCGTTATTGTGATAGTCTGGATGACATTTATCAACAATTCCGTGGATGAACAATTTGGTGATTTTGCAATTTCTCGATTTGGTAGTGGAGCGAAGGATTCTGGCATACTTTTCATTCTTGTTAGTGATGAAAACGTTCGAGAATATAAAGCCGCTGTCACACCTTGACGATTTAGTCAGCGTATGCCGATTTATGGAAAAAATTGTCTGAAACGCTGGCACACGTCGAATGCGTTATGGGTACGTTTTGTATACGTTAAGAGCACGCTGAAAAACACTGCCATATGTCGTAGTACGCTGGCTTTAAACGTTGTACTTTTGGGTTGTCCTCAAATTTTTGCATGCTTGAAATTTTACGACGTATGCCGGCGTATGACTCACACGTTCCGCTACGCTGGCCATAAGTTGTAGGCACGTTATGCGATCGTTGAAACACGTCGACACACGTACCTTGAAAGTTACTCATAAGTCGAAACACGTCGAGGTAATGTTTCGCTTACCCGAAACTTAATTCTAACCTATGAATAACGTTTTGTAAGCACGCTACACGAACGTTGTTCACACTTCGCAACACGTTACTTGAAAGTTCCCCATACGTCGAAACACGTCAAAGTAATGTTTAGGGTACCCGTGACTTATTTATAACCTATGAGTAACGTGCTTGGGAATTGTTTGTGAAGCATGTCCTACGCACAAATACGTATGTAGACGTACTTGACGTCTTCAGGACGACCACAGAACTTAATGAACGCGTTTCTAACTTACAGATACCGTATAATGGCGTATTGGCAGCGATTAGGGGAATTGGTATATAAAAAGGGGCTTCGCAAGAGGAACCCGTCTCTTTTTTTCGACTTCGTGGTGAGTACATGTCCATGTCATTCCGAGAGATGGAGGATATGGCAAGGCTGAGACCACAATACCTACCTGTCCTCGAACATCAACATGACCTCATCGAGTTGACACTGCACCAGTTGCGTGCCAATAGAGCCGGGAGAAGAAGACGTGAACAGAGAAGAAGGAACTGGGTGAGACCATGGATCGGGAGGCGACACCATTACGGCATATATGACCAGCTCATGGTGGAACTCCGGAACGAGGACCATGCATCCTTCATCAACTTCCTGCGAATGCCCCCAGCGATGTTCGACGAGCTGCTAGCCAGAGTGGGTCCAAGGATAACCAAGCATTATTATTAAATCATTTCAATAGTCCAGTGGAAGCGATTTAACTCATTCAATGGAAACGATTTCAATTGCTGAGCACGAGCGTCCAAAAACAATAGGCGAGTGACAGCCATTTCTTAAAAGTGAAGTTGCAGCCTATGACTAGAAAACCTCACGTAATCGTCGACGATACACTGCCACGCTTTGCATACGTTAGACTATCGTTGGGCATAGGTTGTGGACGCCTAAAACACGCTAATCAATCGTTGGTATAACTTATGTATAAGTTATCGAAGCGTTCTGTGTTCATTACTCGTACATTATGCATTTGTCCAACTCGTTTTGAATACTTTAAAAACTGAAACAAAAAAATAGTTCATCGTGGGAATTGGAAAAAAAAAATTAGCCAAAAAGAACATCGAACAATGGTGCAAAGTAGTCTCCTATTCGTGGACACAATGAGGAACAATCATCACCCACACCCTCCCCATCACGCTCACCTACTACTACTGACATGGACCTACTACGACTACCAATACTACTACTACTACTACTACTACTACTACTACTACTGACACGCTCACCTAATACTACTACTACTGATACTACTGACATTGACATCTACTCAACATGGAGTCTGGAACACTGACGGGTTCCTCTTGTGAAGCCCATTTGTATATACAAATTCCCCTAAACGCTGCCAAATCGCCATTACATGCTAGATGTAAGTTAGAAACACGTTCAGTAAGTTCTGTGGTCGTCCGGAAGACGTCAATCAAATTTGTCTACATACGACAATGTGCGTTTGAGATACGTTACACATAGGTTCAAAGCACGCTACTCATAGGTTCAAAGCACGTTACTCCTAGGTTAAAAATTAAGTTTCGGGTATACTAAACATTACCTCTACGACGTGTTTCGACATATGAGTAACTTACAAGTAATGTGTGTCCGACGTGTGTAAACGATCGCGGAGCGTGCCGAGAACTTATGCCAGCGTATGCGGAACTTGTGAGCCATACGTCGAGTATGTCGTAAAATTTTCAGCATTCTTGAAATTTCACAACGTACTAGACGTACCATGGAATATGACAGCGTACTTCGTCGTTTTTCAGCGTGCTCGTAACGTATACACAACTTACCCATCCCGTATTCGACGTGTGCCAGCGTTTTAGACACATTTTTCATAGGTCGGCATACGCTGGCTAAATCGTCAAGGTGTGACTGCGATGTTGACACTTCCAATTTTTAGGCGGTTATGATTTAAATCGGCGTGCGGCAGCTTTTTAACAGAGAACGCCACGAGTTCGTCGGCGATACGTGCAACGCGCTATGCCTAAGTTAAACTATCATTGGGCGTAGGTTGTGAACGCCGACAACAGGCTAAGCATTCGTTGGTATAAGTTATCTATAAGACAACGAAACGTTCTGTGCCCGTTACTAATATGTTATGCATACGACCAACACGTTATGAATACGACCAAAACTTTTTTTTAAAAAACCTCAAAACTTCAGCGTACGCCAACGTTTTACATACATTTTTATACGTTGCCATTGCTGGCTAAAACGTCAAGGTGTGACAGCACCTTAAGGTATGGCTTTTGAAGGCTCATATCTTTTCTTTCTAGTAGTTTTTAAGTGTATTATTTTGTACGTGTTTGATGGGCAGCCATTTGTTTCCAATCCAATCCCTACATATTGAGTACTACCATACTCCATGATACAATAAATACCTCGACAATACATTAGGTTGACATTATAAGCAAGTCGGGGAGATTTAAAGGCATATGGATTAAATGAATTAACATTTGCAGATTTTGAGCTCACAACATAATACGTACTTTCAGTTATTGAAAGTGATTTTCTTTCAAAGTACCACGAGGAGCTGAAATGCTCACATCTGTAAAGAAGCTTCTAATTTGTAAAATAGCGTTGTAAGGTTTTTGAAATTTCAGTTTGCATAGAATCCAGGTGAGTGCGTGTTGAGAATCGCTAAAGACTCTGGGCAGACAAGTCCCTCATGAACTGAGCACAGTGCCAGGCCTGAGGCACAATATCTGCCATTGTGACCATGGAAAAGGAACATTCACCAGAGGAGGAACACCCAGCAGGTGTCCTGGAAGGGGTATGTGTCTGGTGGCAATGTGCAATATGGACACAGTAACCTTGAGCTAAGGACGCAGTTCACCACAGTTCGAGTGTAGCTTGGAGATCAGAAATTTCTCTCAATAAATAGCCTCTCATCACAAAAGCCTAATGCACAAAAAAGCCAGCATGGTGTTCCACCAGCTTTCCAATCGCTCCCCATGATGTGCCTGTACTTGCCTTCATATACAGAGTATCCACGAAAGATTTGGTTTGCTGTATGTGAAAGAACATTTCTGAAAAAGGTGTAGACAATGGCAAAAGTTTGTCATCACGAATTTTTCCATTTGTTGCAGATTTTCTGGATTGTGAGGAAGTCACTTGCATGTACAAGTTGTGAACAAAATAATGGAAACACCAACATAAAGTCACTTAATAGGGCGTTGGGCCACCACTTGTGGTCAGTATGGCCTGTACGTGCTGTGGCATAGAGTCCAACAGCAGCTGGAATTCTGCAGGGGGAGGGGGAGGGAGGTGCAGCACCATTCTTCCATGAGAAAGTCAATTAACTCACACCTGTTTGATGATGGAGGTTGAAAACGCTGTTTCATGCTTTGTTACAGAATATCCCATAAATTCTCGATTGGGTTCAGATCTGGTGACTGAGAAGGCCATGGCATATGGATAACATCAGTGTCATGCTCATCAAACCATTGGGCGACCACACGTGTGGATGGGGGCATTGGAGGGTCTCCTCTTGCAGCTATGCTACCCATAAATTTCGGCAACCAGGCCTGTGCAGCATTTTTATACATGACCCGAAGCATGCTGGGATGTTATTTGCTTAATTAACGCATGGGCCACACCTGTATGGAATCCGTAGCTTGGTGTCCTTCATTTATCCAGGTGTTTCCATTTTTTGTCCCCTACCTGTATATTCTTTCAAAATTGACTTCCTCCAATACAGGTGGTCAGCCATCAATTCTGGAACAGTGCAGAGGACATGAGCAGTACAGAGCGTGGACTGATGTAGACAAAGCCTGGTTTTCAGCAGACCCAGGGAATGACAATGCATGGAAGAAGCGGAAAAAAAAGTTAAGAATCTAATCTCGGTGATAAATTAAATAAAAACTTTAAATGAGAAAACAGTTGGAGAACCTTCTTTTATTTATTTATTTTTCTCCCAAATAAATAATTGGAACATTTCAGAGGATTAAAAATCTTTGCATTCAACTGTCATTGCACTGCCACACAAAAGCAAACTATCAAAATTTATTTTGTAAAATTATATGAAACAGTAAATAGTTAGCAACATGCAAACAATGGTGGTTGCAATTTTAATCACTCGTGCTCGGTATTCTTTTCAAATATGGAGGAAGGTGAGGGTGAGGGTATGATGCTCCCGTTGTGAAAAGCAAAGAGAAATGCCATCCCACGACCCCCAACACCCCCCCCCCCAAACCTCTCACCCTTGCCCCTCTCTCTTGTAATTACACATCCTTCTCGGCCAATTTGTTCAGTAAATTTAAGATTTTTTTTAAATTGGAATTTGCCAGGTACACCATCTGCGAGGGAACCCTCTTGTGCTGACGTTAAGGATACCAAACATATAAGCAGGATTGAGGTTACAGAGGGGAGGAGAGGGGAGGGGGATTTTCTCCAACCTTTTGTGCTGGGGGAATCTCATGGTGATTGCATTGCCAAGGTTTGGGGTATTTTACCAACCTGATTATTATCATCCGTGCAAAGAGACAGAGAAATTTAACGAGTTTAATACCACCTCGGATTATAACCAGTGATTGATTTTCAATATAATAAAAAAAAACTGTTTTAATATCAATTCTAAATAACAAACTGTTCTTTTTACATAAGTCTTTACTATTCCGGAAGGTTCTGCGTTGGCTCAGAGGGATTTTTTTTTTCATTCTTCCTTTTTCTTATTTTCTTGGAAACCAACAATTGTAGGCTCAAATGCTGATCCTGGAGGGAAGGAAATGGCAAACTACCCAGTAGCGACCCAGTAGTCGCTCTGAGACTGTTCCTGTTGAAGAAAGATGTTACATTTGAAGGATCTATTTGCAGGCATTCCAGTTATCTTTAAATCTTATTGCTGTTCAGATCAGTCTGTTGATCAAGTATTCAAACTAGTGGAGAAGTAGTGTTGAATATGAGACAAGAACTAGACCATTTGACTCACTTTATCAAGGTGAGAATTTTCACTTAACAACTTAACAGCCCCACATAAGTACAGTGTGCTTTGTCAGGGTTTATCAATGAGTTTGAGAAGATGATGTCTTTTTTATATCAGTGTTTGTAAATGAGTTTATCAATGGATCGCAAGGATTTTATCAATGTTAAGGAGTTTATCAATGTTAAGAATTTTATCAACATTGAGTAGTTAGGAGGAGGAGGAGGAGATTGGCACCATACTCTGTGCAGAGCATTGGTGCTGCTTAAGCAATCTCCTTGGCTAATAGGCAAAATCCTGGATGGGTCACCACTCTGACACAGTATACCAGCATGCTGGCACTCATTTTTCCGACCTTAGAAGGACAACAGGCCGAGTTAACCCCACCTGGTATTAATTCAACAGCTGAGCGGGATTTGAACTCAGGACCCAAGGATCCATAGCCCACCACCCTAACCATTAAGCCAACACCAGGCATGATATTGAGAAGTATATATCAATATTGAGGATTTTATCAACATTGAGAAGTTTATCAACATTGAGTAGTTAGGAGGAGGAGGAGGAGATTGGCACCATACTCTGTGCAGAGCATTGGTGCTGCTTATGCAATCTCCTTGGCTAATAGGCAAAATCCTGGATGGGTCACCACTCTGACACAGTATACCAGCATGCTGGCACTCATTTTTCCGACCTTAGAAGGACAACAGGCCGAGTTAACCCCACCTGGTATTAATTCAACAGCTGAGCGGGATTTGAACTCAGGACCCAAGGATCCATAGCCCACCACCCTAACCATTAAGCCAACACCAGGCATGATATTGAGAAGTATATATCAATATTGAGGATTTTATCAACATTGAGAAGTTTATCAATATTAAGGAGTTTATCAATATTTATTGAGGAGTTTACCAATATTAAGGATTTTATCAACATTGAGGAGTTAATTAATATTCAGGAGTTGAATATGGATACAAACAAACATGACAGAATAGTGACTGAAGCTTTTTGTGCGAAACTCTTCAGGGTAAAAATCGCAGCAAGTGAACAAGGAAGTGAAGGCGTGTGCTTTATATGCAGGTCTCAGAAGAAAGATTGTGAGGGTTAGAACACAACCAGTGCGAGCATGTAGAAATATCCAGTAACCACCGGCCACTGTACCTGCTTCATCTGCCATTGCAGAGCACCTGGTTTCCAACCCTATCTGTGCAGACCAGTACAATGCAGATATGTTCAGGATATTGAGCCGAGGTCGGAGCTCGTTTCATTTACGTATGTTGGAAGCAACCTTCATCCTTACCACCGATCCAATATTATGTGGTCAAAAGGAATTTGTACGATCTCTGTGTCTCTTTTAGCATGGAAAGATCAAAGGAAGTACGGTAACAAATGGTGAATGGACCTTCGGGGAAACCCATCCCCCCTCTCTCCAGGATGCCGTTGCAAACGTCAATCATTGACGAACTCTGCTCCAGCCAATGGGAGCTCGAGGTAAAGATGATGAGCCGGCCAATGGGCGTTCAGATTAACCGTGATGTCATTACGGCTGAACCAATCAACGTCTACCTTGTTGAGACCAGCGTATAAAGCACACGCCTTCACTTCCTTCTTCACTTGCTGCGATTTTTACCCTGAAGAGCGCAGCACAAAAAGCTTCGGTCACTATTATGTTGTGTTTGGTTGTATCCATATCAAAGTTCTGTTGTACCAAACATCGGTTAATTAAGGAGTTTATCAATATGAAGGATTTCATCAATATTGAGGAGTTTATCAATATTAAGGATTTTAACAATATTAAGGAGTTTATCAATATGAAGGATTTTATCAATATTAAGGATTTTATTAATATTAAGGATTTGAACAATATTGAGGAGTTTATCAATATTAAGGATTTTAACAATATTAAGGATTTTAACAATATTAAGGAGTTTATCAATATGAAGGATTTTATCAATATTAAGGATTTTATTAATATTCAGGATTTTATCAATATTGAGGACTTTATCAATATTAAGGAGTTTATTAATATTAAGGATTTTATCAACATTGAGGAGTTTATCTCAATGAATTTGAGAAGAGAGCATCAATTTTCATTTACCATATTATTAGAACACTTATAGCACGGCTCTTTCTGTTTGGCTAAACGGGTGTATTTGTTCAACCAACCAAATGTATGGAATATTTTGAAAGGAAACATCACATTTGGATGTTAGGAATCGAGAGATGCACTTTGCTAGGATTCTGTTACAGATTACTTCGAATGATGGCCTGATCATCATCATTGATGTACCATATGGTCTTTACAGAGCATCCTGGCTGCCAAAACTGTTCCTGGGCAAGGTTAGGGTTCGGTTATATGGATGGTTTGCCATTGCCTTCCTTGCAGTCAGTCAAGGCAGGGATTTGGAGTTTATCCAGGGTGCCAGTGATAGGTCGCCTATTCTTCATGTAGGACACCGTAGAATAGTTGTCCACCAACCAATACCAGCAGAAATGACACCCAGCTTAACGTCCCATCTGAGGGACATTGATTTTTTTTTCCTCCACATTGATGTCCTGCTTGAGATGCACCAGGCTGACCGTTTATTGCTGTGTCGAGATTATAACCCAGGCAAGATAGCCCAGAGGCGAGTGAGTGCACATACCCCGAGGGCCAAGGCTATCCTGCCAGTCTTAACGGCCTAATGCAGGGTTTTTTATTTCCTTCTAAAACGATCAACAAATGTATTCATCTGGTGTACACATTCGCTTTTACGACAGGCCGAGTAAAATTTACACTGTGGCTGTAAAAGTGAGATGGCTCCCCAGTCGTTGCCCCTCTAACCCCACTGTCACTTCAGCCTAATGCTCTTCCAACAGCCTCGCTGTTGTAGAGAAAAAATGACGAGCAAGTAAACTAAGCTACTTTAAAACATTTACACAGATTGACTAATACATTTTTTTATTTCTATCTATGACAAGATTCGTGATGAAAATGTCTTTGTTGGTAAACTTGCGATTACTGTAATTGGATCTTTTCGACACTGCTGATGTTCAAGATGACAATTTTAAACACAATATGTTGCTTTTACTCTTTCATGTTGTTGTTTTTTAAACTAAAGTTTACATCGCAGATCACATGACGAACCACGTGACCATTTTGTTTGCCGTTTCCTGGAAAGATTTAGCGAAAAAGTGTTTTTATGCCTCTGCTGACAAAGTCGCCAGTGGCATGATGCTTTTGGGTTGTCCGTCTGAACGTAAGTATGTACCTCCGTCCATGCTAATTTTCTCTGTTTTCTCTCCGATTGACACCAAATTTTCACCATAGGTGCGACGACTCACAGTGTTTTTGTGATAATTATGACGTCATAAGTCATGTGTTGTGGCAGCCATGTTTGAAAAAAGGAAAAGCTTTGGACCTCTGTATCTCTGAAACCCCATCATGGAAAAAATTGAAACTTGGCACATACCATGTACTCCCCGTGGGGAATATAATACATACACCAAGGGTGCCGGAGGCATTTTATTTCCGGGTTGTCCATCCATCCGTCTGTTCATCCATCTGTCCGTTCGTCCGTCTGGATTTTTGTTTTACTTTCCTCAAGTTTACTTTCCTCACGCGATAACTCAAGAAGCAAATTGTAGAATTTCATCAAACTTGGTAAAAAGATAAAGTAAGACAGGGCAATTAAGTGATTAGATTTTGGGCCAGATATGATAAAGGTCAAGGGTCAAATATGTCAATACTCAAGTGTTTGTGCGGGAGAGCGGAGGCATACCCGTCGACTGCGCGCAGTCGAATTACTCTAGTTTTTTAATGACGTCATAATTGCATACGTCAAATGCTTTATTCGATCAGTATGATAATTTTTGAAGGTCATCCAGGGCAAAATTGTATTGGAGAAAAAATTGATGACATCAACAATCACGTGGTTTGGCAGCCATGTTGTTTTTTTTAAATATATAAACCTTCAAAAATCTTCTCCAAAATGGCTGGACACATTGAGCTGAGACTTCACAGGTATGATCGCCTATCCATGAGGAACAAAAAGTTCTCCACCTATGACATCATAGGTCACATGGTTTGGCAGCTATGATTTTTCTTGAGGAACAAACATTTTAAAATCTTCTCCAGAACAGCTTGACAGACCGAGGGGAAACTTCACCCGCATGTTCCCCAAGCCTTGGGGATACCAAGGTGTTCATGAATAATTAATAGGTCACGTTGTCTGGCAGCCATATTGGATTGAATGAAAATCTTTTTAAAATAATTTCTTTTGAACTGCTTCATCAATCGACGTGAAATGTCGCAATTATATGATCCAGTAGTCATGGTGAATATATGTTTTAAATTGCAACCTGATAGGACGCATGGTCGTGCAACCAGGATTATTTAATATCTTGAATCTCGGTTCAGGGATTTAAATCAAACTTGGTACAAGTATGTTGTATGTATAGTGATGCAGTAATGTGGGTGGAGGCGTATCTGTCAACGTCGTGATGTTGAAGTGTGCCCTTCTAGTTAATCAAGACTTCACGTCACATTTTCAAGAAATCTGATGAGAATCTAATCATATATCACAATAATTTTTATTTTGGAAGAGAAACACTTAATCACCTTTTCTGATGTTTGACCAGTGTATTGCCAGGTGAATCAGGTAAGCTTCAAGCATGGGATGATTTACCACGTGTAACAATGCTCATTTTGGGATTTTAGAGCATACATGTGGAGGGAAATTGTGCTATCTGGTATTGAGCCTTTAACTTAGGGATGAGAGAATGTGTTCAGCAAGCTTGCACCACAATCAATGCTCGTACAGTCTCCTCGGCAGCCACATGGAAACCACAGTAAATTTAACAACGACTAATTGTCCATTAATGGCCTTTGTGTTTCCATTGCTTCTGCCAAGGCAACCCTCAGGCACCTCGGTGTATTCTGGTTGGTGTCCATTAGACCAGTCCATTTAGAGACCTTTATACAGCATGGACAATGCTTTGTGGTCATCTGCATTAGCGGTGCTTTCAACATGGATTGATTGCAGGTCATCAATTGAGTAGATGAACATTTTTAGTGGACTAGCCATGTATGGAATGCTTGTACTTTTGTATGATGTCACACAATGCTGGCGTGACATCATGCAGCATCAATGTGGGATGTAATGGCCATGCTGCTTTTTATTTCTGTGAAATGAATCATTCTGAGCTGAGAAGACTTAACATAATAAAAAGGAAAGCAAGCAATTTAGGGGAAAAATAAATAACATCGCAGCAATATTAAGTGAGGTGCACAAAAGGAGAAGTTGGATAACAGAGAAGGAAAGTAAAATTTAAATAAAGCGACACATATACACACACACACACACACACACACACACACACACACACACACACACACACACACACACACACACACACACACACACACACACATATATATAATACTTACATACATAGCATACATAAATATATACTGTATTTGCATACATACATACATACATACATATACGGTGCAGTTTGACTTTATAAGTCATTGGGGGATTTATTGGATGACGTGGCAAAAATCATAATCCCTCCTCGAGGAACCCTTCGCTACCCCTAATGGGAGCTAGTACAGAGAAGACAAAAACAGACCAGTAATTGAAAAACATTTCTGGAAATGGAACATGCAGATGAGTAGCCCCCTTCAGAAGAGCAAATCCCCAACGATCGGTGTAACAATTGGACTGAGACACACAAACGAGATTGAAACATTTGGTTTACCAGATTATCAAAGGGAATTTTTAACACACGGAGAGGCCATTCAGCCCATCATGTCAGTGACCTAGCTTCCCCATGTAAATGTAAATTTATCAACACAAATAAAATTGAGAATTAAATTCAATTGGCTGCAGTGGAATTATATTGAGAGGTGGGGGCTGTAACTCGACTAAGCTCTTGCCTAATAGGTGTAGCCTCTGCAATTGTTTAGCCAGAAGAGCCTCCAATATATATATATATATATATATATATATATATATATATATATATATATATATATATATATATATATATATATATATATATGTATATATATATATATATATATATATGTATATATATATATATATATATTATATTTATCAATACAAATAAAATTGAGAATTCTATTTTATAGGCTGCAGTGTAATTACTGTTTCCTGAGAGGTAGGGGGCTGTATTATATATACTGTATATATATATATATATATATATATATATATATATATATATATATATATATATATATAATTGCATATGTATATGTAAAAAGTGCAGTTATCATCAATAAAAGATTAACTCAATAGGGTGCCACATTCGTTTTTGCCACTTTACAACCTGGTCCATTCTTTGGTTTGGAACATTTAAACAACGGAAATGGCTTTGTTTTCGGTGTTGAAGCTTTCATGTTTGGACACCATCTTTTGTCTAATCTCATTGCTTCTCAGAGGCCGTTGCTATGGCTTTGTATTACACTTTCATGACTTTGGGTGACAGTTTTTACCTTCGTCATGACCACCCCTCCCATCCCCCTGGGGGAGATCGTGACACTAATCGCTTTAAGTCAACCCTCTCCCTCTCCCTGCAACCCCTCAAGTACACATGCCAAGGTTGGTTGAGATCAACCAAAAACTGTAGTCGGAATTTGTGAGCAAATAAACACACAAACTGTTTTTATCCCCCGCCACGTGGCGGAAAGGGGATATTGTTGTCACCCGGGTCGTCCGTCCGTCCGGCTGGCTGGCTGGGCATCAACATTTATAGCTGTGAGTGCGATAACTCAAAAACTGTTCGCCATATCGATTTGAATTTTGGATCACACATGTACCACCGACCACCGACTGGGGCGGCCATCTTGAAAAAATGTTTTTTGTAATTAATGGAAAACCGCTTATCTGATTTCAATTATTTTTCAATGGCGGGGGATTCCCCATCTCTGATGGTCTATTTCTTGTTTTATTCTTATCCCCTGCCGCGTGGCGGAATGGGGTTATTGTTGTCACCCGGGTCGTCCGTCCGTCCATCCGTCCAGCTGGCTGGGCGTCAACATTTATTATTATCCCCCGCCGCATGGCGGAAGGGGGATATTGTTATCACCTGGGTCTTCCGTCCGTCCAGCTGTCCATCCGTCCGGCTGGCTGGGCGTCAAAATTTATTTCAATGACGGGGGATTCCCCATCTCTGATGGGTATATTTTTATTTTTTGTATACCTTGTCGTGGCTCGGATGAGAGCGAACACACAACGCACAGCGAGGGGGGCATGAGACAAGAGGGGCGGGAGAGGGAAGGACAAAACAGTGGGGAACAGAGACATTAGATATGTGGAAGGGAGAGGGATGGGGTGGGGAACACAGGGAATACAAGATGGATATTACAGGGAATTTCAGGAAGGAAAGAAGGGAATTTGAAGGAGGTGGGTTTGGGATGGATTAACGGCGGTAGAAAAGTTCGAGGATTTGGATGGGGGACGATAAGACGTGGTGGTGAACCGCCGTTTTGAAGGCCTGGAGGGAAGAATGGGATTGAACAGAGTGAGGAAGTTTATTCCAAAGGTGGGAAAAAAGAGGAATGAAAGAGTGAAGGTGAGCAGTGATTTGTGATTTTGCTAGTTTTACCAGAAGGGGGTTGTTGGCGGACCTTGAGCGCACTGCGGAAATATGGTGGAGACAAATCACAGACAGAGCAGGTGGGCGAGAGCGGCGCGGATACGGTAGAAGCCTGCGGTGAGAGAGTGAGAGGCCCAAAGACTCAGCCTCATCACGGGAGACACCAATGATCCGAAATGCCTTGGCTTCCACAGCGTGAAGCCGAGAAAGGTGGGAGGCAGGAGCACCAGCCCAGAGGGGAGAGCAGTACTCCATCAGGCTGTGGACGAAAGCTTTGTATGTGGTCAGAAGCTCAGGTGGGACAAAGAAGAACTTTGCAGGACGGAGGAATCGCAGTCGGCAACTGGCTTTGGAGGCCAGGTTGGAAATGTAGCTTTCCCAGGAAAGGTCATGGCAGATAGTGAGACCCAGAAGCTTGAAGGAAAGGACTTCTTCCAGAGGATTGTTGAGAAAGTATATTGGGGGGTTTTCCAAATGGTCCTTTTGGAGAGACATCGTGAGAGTGTGAGATTTGTCCGGATTTAAAGACATGTTCCACGTGTTGGACCAGTTTGTGATTTTACCCAGATCTGCAGTGAGCGAAGAAGCTGCTGCTTGCCTGTCTGAGGGATGACAGATGGTTCGGCAGAGGGTGCAGTCATCAGCAAAGAGATAAAGAGGATTTTCCAGAGAGTTGGAGAGATCGTTGATGAAATCCAGAAAAATAACAGGACCCAGAACGCTACCTTGAGGAATTCCAGCCGGGACAGGAAGAGGGGATGAAAGAACTCCATTTAGAGCCACCCGTTGGCTGCGACGGGAGAGGAAGTTTGCGAGCCATGAGTGGAGATGGCCTTGGATACCATAGGAAGAGAGTTTGGTGAGCAGGGCAGGGTGCCAGACCATGTCAAAAGCATGTGATATGTGTAGGGATATGGCTCCGATTTCATGTCCGGCATTGAGGACCTCCATCCGTTGTTGGGGGAGCAGAAGCAGCATACCCAGGGTGGAGTGACCTGGTCTGAAACCAAATTGATGATCGGAAATCAAGCCATTGGAGAAGAGGAAGGATTTAATGTCTGAAGCGATGATGGATTCCATAACCTTGCTGATGATTGGGAGAAGGCTGATTGGTCTGCAGTAGCAGGGATCAATTTTTGCACCTTTTTATGCAGGGCAGTAATGTTTGCTGATTTCCAAGCAGATGGCAGATGACCTTGAGCAAATGAGAGGGTGAATGGAACAGAGAGAGGGTGAGCAAGAGCAGAGGAGCAGGTTTTTAAGACACGTGGGCTGATGCCGTCTGGACCGATTGCAAAATCTGAGTCGAGGTTTGACAGCAAACTCTCCACTTCGTCAGAAGAAAAGGACACGGAGTCCAGGGACAGTTGGGTGCGACTGGGTAAGGTGGGTACAGAAAGCTATGCGTTTTGGACACAAGATTTGGATGCAAACACCGAGTTTAGGCATTCAGCCTGTTCACATGCGGTATCAGCAGTGGGGCCATTTGAAGTAAGGGAGGCGATGGAGGGGAAACGTACACCAGAAACAGATTTTGATTGGACACCACCAGGATTTTGAGGAGGGAGAGAGGTTTGAAAGTTCTGACTTGAGATGAGAAAGATGTTTTTTAGCTCTCCTGAGGGTAGATACACACTTGTTCCGAGCTTTATGGAAGGAACTGAGATTACCCTCAGTTGGGTTTGCTATCCATGAGGAAAAGGCAACTTGTTTCAGGATAACTGCCTTACCACAAGCTTCAGTGAACCATGGGCGTGAAGAAGGGTAGGACAACTGAAGACGAGAGGGGATAAATCTGTGCATGAGGGAGAGTAAGTTTCTTTGAAAGAATTCCCAGGATGAGTTGATGTTGGAAAAGTAGTGATGGGAGACCAGTCCAGAAGTTTGATGGCTGCTTGGAGACCCTGCCAGTCGGCTTGTGTGAAATGCCAGACTCAACAACGCTGAGGTGGTTCTCTGATAACAGCCAGAGAGATGTCCACTTTGACAAGCATGTGGTCAGAAGAACCGATTGGAGCGGAGAAAGAACAGCAGATATTTTCAGGGAAATTTATCAAAATCAGATCCAGAAGAGATGGAGTACCGTTGGTTGAGATCCGGGTTGGGAAATTAACCGATTGATTCATTCCCAATGAGTCGCAGAAAACTTTTGCTGAGGTGCCATGACAGGTGAGAGAGGTACCCACACCTAGCCAACTGCCATGATGACAATTGAAGTCACCACATATGAGGAAGAGAGAGTTTGGATGAGAGGATAGAAGTTGGTCCATGTTTTCGGATAGTGAGGTGTAAATGGAGTCATCACTGTTAGGTGGACGGTACAGTACACATATAAACATGAGGTGGGAGTGAAGGGGAAGCCGTAGCCAGAGGTATTCCTGGGGGTGTGGGGGAGTGAGGGCAGTGCATGGAGAGTGAGGAATAGAGTCTTTGATGAAGAGAGCAACTCCTCCACCAGGACGAGGCTCAGGTCTGTCATACCAGAAGAAGGAGTAACTAGGGAGAGATAACTTGGGAGTCAGAGATGTCTTGAGGAAGGAAAGTTTCTGTTAGGCAGATTATGTCTGGTTTGTCAATGGCAACCTGTATGGAAAGATCTGTAAGGTTTGAGCAAAGGCCCCAGATATTTGAGGTCCACACTGCTAATGAAGAGGGAGGGGAGGAGGTTTCAGGTACAGGGGAGGGGGAGGGTAGGACAAAGGAGGAGGGGGGTAAGGAGAGTTGTTGAAAGAGTGTGGGGGATGGCAGAATAGCTCAGGGAGGGTGCCGGATGAGGAGTAGAAAAGGCTCCGTGGTGCTGGAGGAGAGGGGGGACAAGAGAGGGGGCAGAAGACAGTTGAGGATTTGAGGAGGTGGAGTGATGAGATGGAGGTGAGAGGGCAGGGGAAGGTGGCACCTTGTGTGGATGGAGGTGGGGGAAAACTTTGAGAAGGGTGAGTGAGGGGGATGAATGGTGGGAGAGTTTTTGAGAAAGGTGAGAGCGAAGCTTGGAGGGAGAAGAGTGGGATGGTTGCTTTGAGAGTGAGAGTGAGGGGTGAGAGGGGTGAGTTGGCACTGAAGTTGGAAAAAGAAGAATGGTTGATGGAAAGTGAACACTCAAAGCAAACTGGGGTTTTTAAGTTTTAGGTCAGAGATGCAATTAAACACGTTTCTTGATGGATGCAATAAAGGCGAATCCAGAGAATGGAGAGAAGAAACGCTGTAGCAGTTGGATTTTTTCGGCAAGATATGAAGGAGAGGTCGAAATGAGAGCAGTCTGTTAAAATCGAAGAAGAGTCGTGAATTATGATACAGTAAAGAGTACCACACGTGTGAAAGAGGAAGATGAAGCATTATGAGAGATCATTTTTATTATGATGATGATTTTTTTTTTGAGAGAGAGAGAGAGAGAGAGAGAGAGAGAGAGAGAGAGAGAGAGAGAGAGAGAGAGAGAGAGAGAGAGAGAGAGAGAGAGAGACAGACAGAGACACAGACAGAGACACAGACAGAGAGAGAGAGAGAGAGAGAGAGAGAGAGAGAGAGAGACAGAGAGACACAGAGACAGAGAGACACAGAGACAGAGAGACACAGAGACAGAGAGACACAGAGACAGAGAGACACAGAGACACAGAGACAGAGAGACAGAGAGACACAGAGACACAGAGACAGAGAGACAGAGAGACAGAGAGACAGAGAGACAGAGACAGTTTTCATCAGATTAGGTCATGGAAATGTTGTGGAAAAAATCGTGAGGTGAATGGTGAATTTGGATCGGTAAACGCAGGGGGTGGAAACAGATCACGTGGTTACGGGGAAAGCATGTGGCTGAGGGAGGTGTCTCGTCAAAAGTGAATTTATTTATTTATTTATTTTAAATAAGGATTGCGTCACATTCGGAAAAGGGAAGTTTGAAGCAAAATCGTGGATGTGTATGGTGAATTTGGAATGGTAAACGCGGAGTGAAGCTGAGGGGATCGATGAAAAGTATCAGAAAGAGGGGAGAGAGACACGTGGTTACAGGAGGTGTATAAATAGAAAGGATACAAGGAAAATTATTATTTTTTGATGGATTTTTGAAGATGAGGTAAGATTCGGGAATGGAAGGTTGTAGGAAGAAATCGTGAAGGTTCTGGAGAGAGTGGTTCAGCTCAAGTAGAATAAAGATGGTGTGCCAGCAGAAGGAGGAAGAAGAAGAAGAAGAAGAAGAAGAAGAAGAAGAAGAAGAAGAAGAAGAAGAAGAAGAAGAAGAAGAAGAAGAAGAAGAAGAAGAAGAAGAAGAAGAAGAAGAAGAAGAAGACGACGAGGACGAGGAAGCAGAAGCAGAAGCAGAAGCAGAAGCAGAAGCAGAAGCAGAAGCAGAAGCAGAAGCAGAAGCAGAAGCAGAAGCAGAAGCAGAAGCAGAAGCAGGAGCAGGAGAAGGATCGTGACTTGTTGGTATGCAGGGAGAAAGGTAGTTTTTTGTTTTCTTTTCTTTTGAATTTAAGACAAGAAACAGTGTTTACTTGGGAGGGATGGGCGCATTGGGAAAGTGGGGGAAATAGGAATTGAAGGTAATGTGGTTGTTTTTGCATTTTATATCTTGCATCTATTAACCCCATCTTTTCCATTCATTTAGTCAATCTTTATATCCACATAACTTTTATTATTTACTTGCACATCCCATTCATTTCAAGAAAGAAAATTTATCCAGAGTTCAAGCACCAAATGGACTACTATTTTCAAGAGCCACTGTGGAATCATTAACACCCATAACCTAATTGTGTTGGGATGGGCAGCTTTACCTACCCATCTGGAGGATGGCATGCTCCAAGACGTGGCAACTCCTCCCACGCATACACATACACACACTCGAAGGAGGACAAATCCATGACAGCACAGCTCAGAGGGGAACTCACCACCAATTGAGCTATCCTGCCACCCCTCAGTCAACAAAAATATGGCCTTCCATCCAAGTTCGAGCTGGAAATGATTCTACAAAACCTGATGGGGTCAATCAAGTTGAAATCTGATCAAGTTTTTATTATTTTTTTATTACATGTTGGAAAACTAGCAGTTTGAGAGGTTATGATCCCTTTTCATGACGAGCAAAGCAGCAGGTCAAAAGGAATAAACTGAAAAATGATTGCTGTAAAGTCGATCATGATCTGATATGATTTAACCATCATTCTTTCCGGACTGATGAAACTGACAGAATAAGTAAACTGTCATAGCCTTATGAGGATGGTGTCTTGCATCAGTTGCAACAGATGAGCATCAAACAATGGCTCAACTGGAACTGTCCTGGTGTGTCCTCAGGTGAGACCGGGGACCAATCATAGACTTGCAGCCACGTCCACAGCTACTGCACTCTTGCGTACCTTTGAAGGAGGTTGCAGGGCCCCAGCTTTCCTCTGCTGGTGTTTTGGTTTAAGGGCGAACCTTCTACTTTCTTCAAAGAGCCTGACACCTGTGGAGCAGGCACCTCCAATCAGCCCTATTCACAGCGGTCTCTTCCAAACTTTTCAGATCAATGCTGCAGCTTATCAGGTGTGTCTTCAGGTTGTCCTTGCAGCGCAAATGGGGTTGGCCTACCGAACGTGTCCCCTGTTGTAATTGGCCATAGGATAGAATCTTGGGGATTCAATTATCCTTCATTCAGACATGTCCAGATCATTGCAGTTGTGCACAGATGATCATGCTTTCGATGCTGATCATTGGGCAGCCATGAAGGACTTCAGTATTGGGCATTCTGTCTTGCTACTTGATTCTGCAGATGGATTGGAGACAACGTTTGTGGAACTGTTCTAGCTGTCTTAAGTGGCGACTTTACAGTGTCCATGTCTCTCAACCACTCAGCAGTGATGTCAGCACTACTGGTTGGCACATCTTTATCTTTGTGCTGAGATACACACCATGTTCCTTCCATAGCTTGTGTTTGAGCCTGCCAAAAGCAGTGCTTGCTTTGGCTGTTCGTAAGACATTTTTGTCACGAATAAGTCCATTGTTCAATAGCACACTCCTTGGATAGCAGAACTTCTTCACTATCATGAGTTGGGTATCGTCAACCATGATATCAGGGTCGACGTATACAGTGGTGGGAGAAGGTTGGTATAGTACTTCCATTTTCTTTCGACTTTTCTGTAGACTGAAATGTTTGGTGGCATTTGAGAATTTGTCCACTATGGTCTGAATGTCCTCCAATGTGTGTGCCACAAAAGCGATCTTCAGCAACAAGCGCTTTCTTACGAGAAGCTCAGGCACTTTTCTGTGGGCCCAAAGGCACCTCACATTGAACAGCCTTCCATCTGAGTAAAAAAAACATGCCCTTGCCCAGGGACTTGAAGGCATCGGAAATCATTGCCGTGAAAACGATGCTGAATAAGGTGGGAGCTAATACACATCCCTGCTTAGTCCCAGTTGTTGAAAGGGATCTGAAGACTGAGGGATCTGAAGACTGACTGAGGACTCTCTACGACCAGTCATGCCTTTATGAAAGGATTGAATGAGAGAGAGCAATTTTGGTGCACAACCAAACTTGTATCTATCGGAGTATCCGCAGTCCTCGCATTTTTTCTGTAAGGTCCACCTATCAAAGGTCCATGTATGAAAGGCTTTGGTATGGTCCACGAAGACTACATATAAATGCTGGTGTCGTTCATGGCGCTTAGCCTGTACTTGACGAGCACTAAATATCATATCGATAGCAGGATAGTGAGTCCCGAATGAAAACCACATTGAGATTCTGGGTATTGAAGGTTAACCATGGGTGATGTCAGTCTGTTCAGGATAATGCGAGCTAAGATCCTTCCAGCAGTAGATAACAAAGGGGTTCCACGACGGTTATCACAACAACTTTTGTTGGACGGGGATAGTTTTGTCCCCTTTCTTTGTGTATGTGTGGACAATGGAAGCATCTTTGAAGTCTTGAAAAATGGCACCCTTTTCCCAAATTACTTTTTCGGGCGTTGTCAGCTTTACAACCAGATGATGACCGTCATGCTTGAAAATGTCAGTGGGAATACTATCTGATCCTGGGGCTTTGCTGGTTCAAGTTTGGTCCACCACTGCCATCACTTCAACCAGGGAGGGTGGTTCTTCGAACTCCCAAACTGTAGGGTTGTTGGGGTACAGCGTCCACGGCATTCTTGTCCATGCTGTATTATCTGTTGAGGAGATTATTGAAGTGGTCAGCACAGCAGGAGAGGGAGTTTATTGGTGTCGGCTGACCAAACTGGGATTATACATTTGATCTTTGCCTCATACATCAAGTGGAGGCTCTCACAGAGGTGCTCATGAAGTCATACTTGTCTGCAGCTTCTTGTAGCTCTACAGCCTTGTCATCCCACCATTTAGTCTTCATCGACCTAAGGCGACATTGCATTGTGCCTGACATTTTGGTACTTCTGCTTCCTTTGCAATCAGCTCTTGTTACGAATACGAAATTGATATGCAGCATCTAATTTTCCCGACATCATTCGTAATTCAATGTCACTTTCGTCAAACCAGTCCTGATGTTTCCTTTCTGCAAATCCAGGCCTTTCAGCTGCAGCATTGTAGATGGTGTCACAAAAGGATTTCCATGTCTCCTCGGGATAGTTGGACTCAGTGGCAATGGGTTTTCTTGTTCTCTCCAGGCCTACCTGCAGCTCTGTTTGCTTCTCAATGCATTTAACTGCTTGACATTTGATCTATTTTAAGGTTTTTCTCTCTGTTGGTGAAGTTTTACCACAATGCGCAAGGACATCTTGCTCCTCAGCAGTCTGTTATCAGACCAGCACTCTGCCCCTCTCATGCAGCATGCAGTTTTGACATCCACCAAATCTCTTTGTATTGGCACATAATCACATAATTCAGCATATGCCATTGTTTCGAATGGGGATGCATCCAAGTTTTTTCAAGTTTATTGGCCTGCTGGAACATGGTTTTGGTGATTTGCAGGATTTTCTTCTGCACAGAAGGAGAGGACCAGAAGGCCATTTGAGTTGGACTTCCCCACCCATGATGGCGAATAACCTCCTTCCAGGTTTTGCGGTCATGACCTAATCTAGCATCGAAGTCTTTACTGGTGCCTCCTTTGACACACCAGGTGGATGTGGATCCACAAGCTGATAACTCTTGGACATTGTTTCAGTTCCAACCACCAGTTATGCACAGCTGATCACATCTCAAACTCTTGACACTCATAGGGTGGACCTGCACGTACGCAGAACATTTTGTAATATGCAAATATACCACTGACCAACAGCTACTCTTACCGAAGTCCTTGTACTACTTCGATTATGAACGTCCACCACATATCTGAAATACAATGAGCACAATATCTACATAAACTATTTCAACAACAACCACGTGCTTCAATTCTGTCATATTCAATTTACGCGTAATGACATGACATCTTGCTGAGTCAGCAGTTGCAACTGTTGCATATTGTTTTGTCAGCATGCTTGCTCTCCTAGCCTGCTTTATTCCACTAGACAAACGTGATAAACAAGTCCATAACTTTCAGAAGGCAGCATGACGACTTACAGGGAATATGTTTAAAAATTGTGACAACAATGGTGAAAATATTTCATTTTGCTGACTCTGCACTTATGCTGCCGACTGGTGGTGCAACCCAGTTTCCAGGTTCCATCTTACATGCAATATGCTAAAATTCTGGGATGACAGCCTGATAAATGGACACCTCTAAGTTAATTTAATTGCAACAGGAGGAACAATATATGCCTGATGTTGGCTTAATGGTTAGGGTGGTGGGCTTGGGATTCTTGGATCCTGAGTTCAAATCCCACTTTCTGTTGAATTAATACCAGGTGTGGTTGACTCTGCCTGTCATCTTTCTGAGATTGGCAAAATGAGTGATACCAGCTTGCTGGTATCCTGTGTCGGAGTGATGACCTCTCCAGGATTGTGCCCAGTAGCCAAGGAGACTGCTTTGTCAGCACCAATGCTCTGCACAGAGCATGGTCCTGATGGATGGATGGATGGATGAGGAACAATGCCTGTAGTTGAAAATGTGTTTTGGCAGCAATTTTAAAGAATGGCCGCCATGGCTGAAATATGACTTTTTGTGGGTGCCTCCACTTCTGAAAATGTTGCTCGGGCCATACTCTATAACTATGCCAACTTTCATGCTTGTATGTCAAAACCCACAACTGCACAACAAATCTGCACATACGTATCTGCCAGGCTATAATGGGGAGAGCAATGCTTTCCCTATGTCGGCCTGCTCTGGCACCTAAGGATACGAGCCTCTGTCACATCTGCCCCGAGAGTCTGCAACAGAATGACCATCGCCCTAGTGCTGCATGCACAACCTGCATGCAGAGTTGTGGCTAACAACTTGCAGCAAAATCCTCTACCTGTTCCAGTCACCACTTCTCCATGACCATATAACTTTCTGTGGTGGGAGAGGGGCAAACTTGTTGATGACCAGCACAAAGATTTGGTTTCAAGTGAGTGGGACTTGCACAGAATCTACCTCACTCACTGTCTCTCAGCCGCGCAGCTGGTGCTCCACTGGTGCAGATACTGCCACAAGCAGAGCAGGAACATGGGTGCAAGTTTAGTTATTGGGTGGCCTTCCCCTAGATGAGCTGTTGTCCAAGGCTGAAGAGTGCTCTCTCTCTCTCCTGCCACATAACCCAGTAGCCAGGGGTTTGAAATACAAATTGTCCCTCTCCTCAACCCACCAAAGCTAATGAATATTGACCTTCCCGGATTTGACATTGGAGGTGCCCTTCTCCGAGAATAGGTTTGTCCTTGGCACCTTGTTCAGTGCTATTTGGAGCAACCCCCCCCCCCCCCCAAAAGAGGGCTTCCTTGATCCGCCACCCTGGGGACACGCTTCTACGCCATCTATCCTCGGCATGAGCAGCCTTACGATGTGATCTGATTAAACTTTCACCTTGGTGCTTTGCAGGCACGGTATTCCATCAATAAGTCCCTCACCCATCACAAGTACGTGAATCAAGGTGTCCCATCTGCCAGCATTCTCTTGTAGATGGTGATCCAATCGCACCTGCGCATCATCACATGAAGAAGAACATCAAGTGGAGTTCAATCACAGCAGCAGATGTAATTGGGATCAAATCGGGGAATAAGGAGTTGTAGATACAACAATATCTCAAACGTTCATTCAGAAGAAACCGCATATATTTCCTGTAAGTGCCAATCCGATTATCCCAGCTACTCCTGCAATACAGCTTGAGAACAAGGTAAATATGACTGTATGTTAGAACTTTGCGAATAAATACTTTTAATTTTAAATTAGAACATGCGCTAAATAACATAGTCTGCCTCGATGCTGGCCTTCAACTCTACTGTTGGTTCTCTCTCTATATCTCTCGATATCTCCTGTTTCTTGTGTGCTGATCCGTTCAGTGTACGAGCACTAGCTATTCCACGAGCCTCGACTCTGTGTACCAAATAAAGCTCTTGCTCTGACGTCACTGTCAAACTCGCTAAAAAAAATCTGTGCATTTGTTTGATAATGTTTTTACTGTATTTTTACTTATCATTTATTGATATCTTATTATGTTTTTTTTTATATTTTATTATTTTTGCTCAGAATATGAACAACCAGTACAGGCAAGATATATTGATACACACCCTCTTGGGAATAATGAAGCCCTTGTATTATAGTGAGGATGAAGCTTTGGCATGTCTTCACTTTAAAGCACATCTTGTAGCTGTACCTGCCTGTTGCCATCTTGTGAATTAATCGTGTGTTGTTGTATTATTACGTCCACCAAGCGAAGGTGGACGGGAGGTGTGTTTTCACCCCTGTCTTTCTCTCTGTGAGCAGGATATCTCAAAAAGTTGTGGACGTATTTGGTGGATAGGTTGGATGTGTGACAATGACCGATTGTTTAGACTTTGGTGAAGATTCGAATCCGGATCCGGGACTTCTTTAAGTGATTCTTCACCATTGAGAGATAGGACCAAAAACTATATGTAGCACGATATCTCAAAAGGTTGTGCACGGGTTCGGACGAAACTTGGTGGATGAGTTGGGTAAGTGACAACAACAAGCCGATTATATTCTGGTTAAGTTCCGAATCCAGATCCAGCCTATCGGTTGGATACAAAACTTAACCTGATCAGCCTGGCGGAGGTGTGCGCTCTACGGAGTGCTGTTCTAGTTGCTGCAGTGGTGTGTCTTCGAGGTTGATTATTGTGGGTTTAAGGATCATTAATACAAGAACAAGATGTCTGTGTGTATGAACACAAGGTCTGTGGGGTGTCTCAGGCGTGATGAACCAAATGGCCATTTTCTGGTTCCGAGCTATCTGGCGTTGAATCGCCTCGGTGGTTGATTTGTACACAGGTGTTGTCTGAGCACCTTTACACACACTGTGTTTAATTTGTATAGAAGGCAGGTATACTTTCCTTTGTTGGCTTTTTGACCACATGTAATCGTTCAGTGATGAGGACACGAAGTGCCAATGTTTGGTCATGTGCCAATTTAACTTGGTTCTACTTTCATCCTTCTGACATATTTAAACCCTTTCATCTTCCCAAATCATTGAATCCTTTGATCAGGTCATCGGGATGGCAGAATAGTTTGGAGAGGTACGCGCACTCCCCTTTGATCCTGGGTTTGAATCTCGAACCAGCTACAAACTGTCATCCTGGTGTTTCACAGTCAGGGTGAGTCATGAATGTGCATGTCGTCCCTCGGGTGGACGTTAAACTGGGCGTCACGATTGCCAGCTTTCGTGGGTGGACGTCAAAGATCCCACGGTGTCCTTTGTGAAAAGTTAGCGAGTTATCGCCGGCACCCTGAACAAATGACAAGTTCTTCCTCTCGCTTGCAGGGGCACTGCATCAACAGCACAGCTGTACTCCTAGCAATGATGCGAACCTGCAGCCGTGTACTGTGCACGAAATGATGATGATGACATCATCACAGGTATAAGTTGAAATTTTTGGGAAACAATTTGTCACTTTCGCAGTCCGTACATTCGACTGATTGTCTGGTGGGTTTTTAATGAATGGAGAATGTAATGTTTTTGAATGATCCCTGATCAAGTGAGAATATCGATGTCCTTGCATTGTCGTTGTAAATCTAGTATTGAGTGCTGTCCTAACAGTGCTTTATGCTGTCTGCATACTTTTGTACTCTTAATGTCAGAACGTTCATCTTGATCTTGACGAAGAGAGTGAGGTGGGACACTCACCTTGAGACAGATGTCTGTGTGAATAGGCAATTTAATTGTCCACTTCTGTATCCAAGTCTGGTGGGAATGTAGATCTGTTCTCGTCAATTTGCACAGTCATGTCGTTCAAGGACTTCTACACAGCCACAGCACTGAGCCAGCTTCAGGAGAAAGGTGTCTGATGCAACTGAGATTGTGCTATCCGTCGCCTCTCTGTCCCGATCGTCCTCTCTCGATATCGTTCGTGATGCAAAGTGATCAATCGACCAAGAAGAGAGACCGTCAAGGTAGTCAAGTTTGCCCGGTTATTATAAATGTGCCATCATGAAGAAGTGCAGAATCCCCAGTGTGGAGTTCAGCTTCCAGCTGTCATGCCCAGCAGCCTGTTGGTAATAACCTGCCAGACCCACGAGCAACCTTGACGAATTAGCTGTATGTCTGGCTCCCACAATTCCCTGTACATATAATTATGGAACGCAGCATGGCATCCTCCACGGGAAGCGCCAACACATTAATCCCACAAGTCGTTGGAAGTCCCAGCACCGTGTGTTGTGGTCGGGTGCCTTTTGTGCCACCAATTTGGCAGTGAAAGTGCTTGCATGGTTGCATGCATCACGTTGCTTTGTTTGCATCTCTCGCTTACCGCTTGCTTCCGCGGAACTTGCAGATGGTTGCGGCAATTCCCGTCGTACCATCTGTGTGAGTATCATGTGATTGCACCGACCAAATGAGATCATTCCTCATGGAATAAACAAAATGTGGGTTTCTGCAACCGGTAATAATAATCAAACAAACTGTATGATTTTTTGACTGGATAGTGCAGTGGTAGCATAGGTACCTTTGGCCTGGGAAGCCCCTAGTCAGTTTGATTCCCGACCCGATAATAAACTGTCTGGTTGGTGCTTCGCATGCAGTGCCGGACGTCACAGAGTGCGCCGTCCCTCGGATGCAGCTGGGTGTTCCGTCTGCTAGCATAGTTGGTGGACCTTAAAGATTGCATGTTCTTTATTGCGTAGAGTAGGTGAGTTGTCGCCAAAACTTCCATTTCCGGTTACCTGGGCATGGTCGCTTCTCTCGCTCGGTCCTCTGAGAAATCTGCCACCAAAAAGCGAAGTTGGCCTAATCGTTCTCGATTCACCTGTGCTGCCGTAATTTTTATGTTCTGTGTTTGTGGCGATTGTTCGTATTCAGTGCTCATCCCTGTGTATTTTTCGTGCCCATTCTATGTATTTCATTCTATGGATAGTTTTGGGCCTTCCATTTTTTTTTTCGTTGTTTTTCTCCCACTCTCCTATCCCCTCAAATGTGTCTCCAATTATCTCTGTCCCATGCGTCACAATCCTCGCTTTCATTCTTTCCTTATACCTTGTGTTTAATACAAATAAATATTTTGTGATGCAAGCGTTGACGAGCTATCGCCGGCACCATAGCTTAATTCCAAATTCCTGTCCCAACCAGCAGAGGGCATTCCATCGGCGGCACAGCCACACCCTCTGCCAATGATGCCACCCCGCCGCTTTGGGATGCACACAGATGAGGAATAGTGCAAATAAAATGAGAACAACACTCAGGAGCACGCACACCTCCGCCACGCAATCCTGATCCAGTAGAACATATGGGGCCCAATACATTTTTGAAATGTCATGCTATATATCATTTTTGGCCCCATCTCTCAATGGTGAAGAATCACTTTAAAAATTAAATAATTCTCGTGTCCAGATCCGGAATCGGATCTTCACCAAAATCGAATAAATTCTCCTTTGTCACACACCTAACATGTCCACCAAGTTTCATCCAAATCCATCGATAACTTTTTGAGATATCGTGATATTTATCGTTTTGAGCCCCATTTCTCAATGAAGAAGAATCACTTTGAAACTAAATAACTCTTGTATCCGGATTCGGATCTTCACCAAAGTTTAACTGGTTCGTCCTTGCCACTCGCTCAACATATCCACCAAGTTCCGGTTGAATCCATCCGTAACCTTTTGAGATATTGTGCTATGTATCGTTTATGGCCCTGTCTCTCAATGGTGAAGAATCACCTGGAAAATTCTCATATCCGGATCCAGATTCGGATTTTCACCAAAATTAAGCATTGCTGTCCTTACCCTGTCACCAAAAAGTATCTATTTCAGAACAATAACTTAAACTGTGGCCAAAAATCGTGTGACGGACAGACAAACAGACAAACACTATAGACCAACGTACTTTGTGAAAAAAAAAATTTCCAAGTAAGACAGACAGACAAACAGGGGTAAAAACATAACCTCCTTCCATCTTCGGTGGTGGAGGTAAAAATAGAAAACGACCAAAAAATTTCATCTTCATCATCTCTTCCTCTTCATCTTCCTCTTCATCTCTCTCCATCAGTTTAAACCATTTAAAATGGAAGTTGCTTCTGCCTCCGTTTTTTGATCACACACTTCGTTTTCACCCCTTTCATCACAGGTAGTGTTTCTCTTCAATCTCATTCTTCCCTCCATGTCGTCACGACAACTTTTCACCACCATCTCAGATCATCCCCCATCCAAAACCATGATCTTTCTACACCTGCTAAACCCCCCACCACCAAAAAACCTTTTTCCGCACACCTCATCCTAACCTGCACATCCCTCGTTGTCATTCTCAGTATATTTTGTCCCTCTGTCCTCCGCCCTCTTGTTGCCATTTCCCCCCTTCTCTTTCGGATGTTCCTTTTGTTATTTTGCATCCTGATTCGTTCTGTGTTCTCGCTCTTCCATGAGCCTTGACTTCGTATATATTTAAAAAAAAAACCCTTGAATAAATTTCTGTCCAAATCACTTTCAATTTGAAGGTCAGGACTGGCCAGCCCGATGGTGAAAGACTTGGGCCGAGAACCTTCCTCGGCCAACCCCACGTCAAGAATTTGGGAATATTTGGGGCGTTCTTGTGGTGGTGGTAGTAGTAGTAGTAGGAGGAGGACGAGTAATAGTGGATAATGACAACCAGTATTATGACATCCTCATGCAATTGATAAATTCCGTGAGATCAAAATTGCGTTCACTAGGAGTCGGGGATCCTCAAGTAAAATCCATATAACAGACTTTGTTCGACGAAACTAGAAGTGATGTGGTTAATGTAAACCCATATTGGCTCCAGGAGAAGAATTATGATAAATGGTTTGTGCTATTTCATTTCCGCATCGGGTAGGGTACTTTGGCTGATGAGATGGCTCCTCGAAGTCTATTCATATTTGTAATGTACAAGAAAAAGAATAGGCAAAGAGAAGGTTCCGCAGCTGTGATGAAGATGGAGGAAGGCGTGTAATGGGCAGTTATTTGGCAATGAGGTCAGCTTGTTTTATCTGTCAGTGTGAGTAGTTCACATGCACTCCACCATTGGAGTCTTAATGAAACTCCTTGTCAGTGTAAGCAGCTCATGTGGAGTCCATCATGGGAGTCTGAACGAATCTCCATGTCAGGATGAGCAGCTCATGTGGAGTCATACAGTCAGAAATCATGCACTTGGTACTTAAATATCTTAATGTTTCAATGTCTCCACTTGCCTGCCATTTCACAAAGCTTCAACTTAATTTGTCATCTTGACCGTTCTTTGAAAAGAATCAGCCGGTACATAGCTCAGAGGTAGCACACTCTCCTTTGAGTTGCCTCGTCTGCATTCGATTCCATTCACCTTGCTCTTGCGCAGGCATAAACGAGCACACCGTCCCCCCTCGTGGGACCTCAAGCCGGGTCTCCCGTCTGCCAACGTTGTTTGCTCAAGGTCGTTAGAGATCCCTCTGCGTCTTTCGACGAAGAATAGGCAACGAGTTATCGGCGGAACCCTGAACGATTGACAAATTCCTTCTCACGTGAAGGGTCCAGCATCAGCAGTCGAGTGACACCGAAGTGATGATGCAACCAACTGGACCGTGTTATGAAATGGTAATTGAATCCCACTCCAATATACATGAACGCTTGAAAAAAATGCATCCGGCGAGGAATAAGGGTGTGTTCAATCTACGTCCTTTATCTTTGGAAGTGACGGGGTTTTCAGCCATCGTGCATCGGGATATGAAACAAGTGCCCTACCAAGAGCTATTTTTGCTATTCCTTCAACATTTCCCTTTGTATCCTTGTAACTCCAACCCATCAACATCGCATTCATCTTCTTTTCACACGATTACGACCTGAACTGTATTTCTGCTTTGATGGTATATTTGCATGAACTACATGGACCTTGGTACGCATGAGCATGATAAGCTCCAGTTTCTGGCTCTTTGTCTTCCTTTGTGTATCCTTATCCACTGAAAATCTCATTTACCTCTTCCTTATGATGCTTACTGAGAGTTTTAGGGTAATTGAGGCTGTTGGCATTACTTCCTTAATTGTGAAAAATGTTTGAAGTAACAATACCCTCGGTTGAATTTGATTTGAAAGACAATTGGCTGTGCCCGGATTGGTTTGAGGGTTGTGGAGTAGCGGTTGAAACCCGAATAATATCCAGGTTCCTCCTGACTACTCGATCTTTGCTCTTTGCTTATTCGGGTTCCTTCTGATGACTCCAATGCAGTATTTGGTCTTCCGTTTGATTACCGCCACCACTGAAGGTGAAGGAGGTTATGTTTTCACCCATTTCAGTCGCTTTGTCTGTTTGTGTACAAGATATCTCAAAAAAAAAAAAAATTACAGACGGATTTGGATGAAACTTGGTGGATATGTTGGGTAGGTCACAAAGTGATGAGAAAAAGCCGATTCGATTTTGGTTCAAGTCCGGATCCAGATCTGGCCTATCAGTGGGATACAAAACGTGAACTGTTCACCCTGGCGGAGGAATGCGCTCTTTCAGAGTGGTGTTCTTGTTCCGTAAACGTCTTCATATTTAGGGAATTTTGTTAAACAAAAAAGACTTGTCATTTCCTAAATTTGAAACTCGATGCACTTTTCAAATAAATGTTGAAATAGATCACATTTTCAGAAAGCAGGACTCGAATGAATGTTTAATTATTAATTAGTTATTTCATAATATGTGTTGTAGTAAGTGTCTCGCAACCTCAGTTAGCCTCTCCTTTCTCTCTGTAAGCCACATTATTTTTCCTTCCCATTTGTAATTAATTTCCTCTCCACGCAACCACATCAAAAAGGCGGATCCACGTGTGCAAGACCCATGTGACCACGTCAAAATAGCCTGTGCACGTGTGCAGCTTCGGACACGTTCTGTTGGCACGGCATGTCCATGTGAGCGACCTCAAACGTGACTGCGTTGACATGGCGGAGACAAGTGAATGACTGTCACTGTGGGAGTGTGTGTGTGACACTCACATGGTTGGAGTGGTGGGGGGGGGCAGGCAAAAAGAGCCTCACGACAGGGTGTGTGCAATGGTGGCTATATAAGCCATTCACATAGAAGTACTAGGGAGTCGGTACCAAAGATGAGGGGAAGTCATTCAGAGTGCGAGGAGTGGAGGAAATCGGTGCTGTGCTCAGTCCTGCAGTTAGCCAGCTTGAACGTGCCGCAGCATAAGCGGCAGGGCCCTGCTTGCATGCCTATTGGTGCCTCACCCTCCTCATTCACCTCCATTTCTGTCCTATTCTTTTGTCTGTCCTGTCTCCCTGAACAAGTCTGCACATGTTAAGTTCGGTTAAGACACACGAACAGTCTGCCTTCATCGAGCTGAAGAAACCTGCTGAAAGCAAGCAAGCCCTTTGCTGTTTCAAACCCTGCCTGGCTTTCTCTACAGTTGCAGACATTCACAAGCAGCTTTCTTTTGATATAAAAGCAGGAAGAATCAAATCCACACCCACTCCAGTGGATGGCAAGGCAACAAGGCTTTTACCCACTCCATCATGAAGCCAATCATTGTACTACATTGCCTTTCTCCAATGACATTCTGCCTTTCCAAGTTTATTTGACAATCTTTAGACCGAGAGGATTAGGATTGTCTATGTGGCATTGAATACAAACAAGGTCATTAAACAATGAAACGCCTTGTGCCAATATAATCAGTCACTTTTCTCTTTGACAGAAGTGCATCGTCCTCACCTTCCATTCCACGTCCAACATGCACAAAAGCCTCTGTTCGTTATTTTATTCTCTTGTCTCTGAACTTTATTTCACAAACTCACCTTACCATCTCCCGGACAGTATCGATGTATGCTCGATGTGCCTTTGCCTTTCTTAACTTCGCTGTGTTGGGTTTTGATGCCACTTTTTCCCTTCGACACTCGTTCACGCAATAAAAGCATCTGCCAGGCTGAACGGTTTATGTTTTGTATCCCACCGATAGACCTGAACCAAAATTTAATCGGCTTGTTCTTCTCACGTACTGACCTACCCAACCTGTCCACCAAGTTGTATCCGAATCCATGCATCATTTTTGAGATATCGTGCTATATATCGTTTTTGGCCACATTTCTCAATGGTGAAGAATCACTCAGAAAATTCTCGCATCCGCATCCGGACCTTCACCAAAATCAGATAATTTGTCCTCATTACACACCCATATCCACCAAATTTCGTCCGAATCCGTCCATAACCTTTTGATATATCCTGGTCACAGACAAACGGGTGAATACATAACCTCCATCCACCTTCGGTGGCGGAGGTAATAACTCCATTGAAACTGAAAGTTTGTGATATGTCCTGCATGGCTGTCTGAGTGTCCCATGTATGTGAACCAAGTCACACGTCACAGGTGCCCCTCACACAGGTGCTTTCACAACATTGACATGCGAGACAACGAGATTCTCCAAACCGTCCCTGATTATTTTGTCGTCTCATCATTTCCCGGCAACTTTATGGCTGAGGCTGTACCGTGTTTGTGTCGTAGTTCATGCTTCCAGTCCATTGGCCTGCCTCGGGGACCTACATTGGGTGACATTTTGAAGCCGTGCATTTCGTACCTTGGAGGATTCATTGCCTCCACAAGGTCTAATGGCTTGGAACGAAACATGGTGTGATTGCCTGCCAAGCTGTGCTGCCTCGAGGCTTGGAAGTCCTTTACTTCCCTGTTTTGCTTTATCACCTCCACTGCACATGTAACAAATGTGCGAATTTTTCATTGCATTCAGCAGGAAAAGTGTGTCGATTATACACAAGAGGAAGAAAAATAAATACTGTGGAACATCTGAGGATCCTGCTGCAGTCTCCTGACAATGAACATCCATAAATTACCTCTGCCAACGAAGGTGAAGGAGGTTGTTTTCACCCCTCTCTGTCTGTGTGTGTTTGTTGCTAACAAACAAACATTTTTTTTGACAAGTTTGTTAATTGCCAGAATCCTTCGGATTTCGGCAGTTATGTTGGTCGGTGGTGTGTGTCATTCTGTGTCTGTCTGTCTGTTTGTGTGTTTGTTTACCCTCTAGCAGCCACACCGTTTCAGCGATCATGACCAAACTGGGTACAGACGTCGGCCATGGTCCAACTTAGACACTTGTCGTTTTTGGTGAATCTAGGTCAAAGGTCAAGGTCAAGGTCACCGAAAAACCGAAATTCTTATTTTCACAATAACGTCCGCTAAAATGGTCGTATCGACTTCAAACCAAAGCCCAAATGTGCATCTTCCAATTGTGCATCCAACCATATGTCTCATTGGGGTGTCACACCAACACCCTTCTTAGCGGTCGGGGGTCGAATGTCAGGGGGTTTGGGTCAAAACTTTCAAATTGCGATAAAAACGCCATTTCAAGTCCGATTGACTTCCAAGTTATGATCATGACCAAACTAAGTGCTATAACTCATTAAACAGTTGCACTATCGACTTACAAGAACCAAATTGATTTCCAGGTTTTTGTTTTTTTCAGAGATCATGGAGATATGACAAAGTTATTTCGGCAATTCCTTGCTCAATGAGCAATTTCATTTGTTTGTTTGTGTGCAGGATATCTCAAAAAGTTGTGAACGGATTCAGACAAAATTTTGTGGACAGGTTGGGTGTGCGACAAGGAAGAATTGATTCTATTTTGGTGAAGATCTGTCTACTAGAATAGGAAAAGTGAATTAAAGCTCTTGATGTGTAACATTATTATTTAAATTTACCACCATACAGATTACAAAATGAAGATTGATATAATTTATCGACCACGTCTCCATGTTTCATCCTTTTTGGAGACCCTGAGTTGGTTGTCCTGCCTGTTTGAATGCAGTTGAAGATGTTCCATTGTTGATGAGACGGCTCTCACCTACCGAGGTTGGCTGTAATGTGAGCCTCTTACTGTATTTGAGGTTTGTTTGATGTAGAAGTGTATAAATTAGCTCCATGGAAGCTGAGAACAATCCTCCATCTGAGATTATCCATTGGTATATATTAAATTACATAACACTAATACTCCTGTTTACTTTCTCAGAACCACTAATGTGTTATTGCGGTTAGGAAAACTCACTGGTGATCCAGTGACAACCATTTCAAAGAGAAATCCCCCCCGACGATCTGAATTGATGACAGCAAGCCATCCAACGAATGACACCAGGGCGATGTTTCCGTCCGTCTTGATCTTCTTGAGTGCAAGAGATGAACAGCATTTTGGGTCGAAGCATCAGGCATGCAGTTAAGTCTCAAAAGGTGGTGTTGTGGTTTTGCCTGCAGTATACCAAGTATACGACACCAATAAAAGGATGTGTGTGTGTGTGTGTCCTCCATAACTCCAAAACTATAAAACCTAGCAACCTGAAACTTTGCGTGCATATATAAGGGTACTCCAAGGAAGTGAAAGAGTGCAAGTAAATTGGGTGTTTGGGTTGATTAAAACACACTTTTTGAAGATGATTAACAGCCATTATATCCTTCATACATTATTATAGCGACGAAATATCATATCTTCTAGTCTCCTTGAATATTTTAAATAAAATAATTCCGAGTCTTTGTTGAATATTTAAATAATTGATAAAATAATTGACTTGCTTTTCTGCTAGTTTTATATTTTCTTGCTTCATTTTAAGATTTCTAATGCACTACGTTCAGCTTTTTATTGTACACTGTCCAGCTATGGAAAGGATGTAGTTGTCTGTATTCGAGGTGGTTGAGCCGAGAGTGCCTTGGACCCCATGTACACAAAGCACTTCATCAATATCAGATTGAAAGCTCAATTCTTGCACTTTTATTCAGGTGTCGTGGTTCATGGAAGAGCAAAATAACATTAGCTCGGGTGTTCTGGTTTAAAGTTCTAAACTGGTATAAATTAAGCTCGATATCTCCAGGGAGGTGGTTTCGATCCGGTGTAAGGTATTTTCTTTTTTATGCCTGTGTAAATTGATAGTGTAAATGCTTTGCCAGTTCAAACGT
>NC_140965.1:5958327-5985827 GCF_056783735.1 Eptatretus burgeri | reverse complement strand
CATGACAAAACACTGAATGTAGGTATTTACATGTACATATATATGTATCGTTGAGGACCGGGGGTCGGATAACAAGACCACTCGGGTGGGGGGGGGGAGGGAAGCTATCTTGGCTCTCACCAGACTCCCCGGAATTGTAGGCCGTCGCGCACGGATATTTCCGTGACGCGGCGGGTTGCAAACCAACCGTGGACGCCAATAACTCAACCGTGTGACCGAGGGTCCTCCCGTGTATGGGTTAACCGGGTTACCTAATTAATCGCGTGATGTAATTACCGGGGAACATGCCCTCGGTACGCCTTGTCCGAACCGGATCACTTTACCGGACCGGATCACTTTACCGGACTGGGTCACTTTATCAGATCGGATGCAGCCGAGCGACACTGCCAAGGACGTACCGGCTGAAAGGAACGGATGAAAGGGAATAAAGTCCCGGCTAATCTAGGATTCAGACCATACTGGATCAATGAAAGAAAAGACAAAAACGAGCTGGGAACATTCCTAATAGTAATTTATTAAGAAGCAGGTGAGGAAGGGTATGTGGTACAATCAATAGCTTTATTGGGGTGTACAAGCAGAGATAGGGAAGAAAGGTGTGGTGCGGCAATAAACAAGCAACTTATTAAAGCGGACGCAGAGCAGACTTAACCAGAAAATAATAATGATAATATTAATATCAATAATGTTCTGCAGTCTCATTTATATGGACAGGCACCAGGACATGCACACACACAGACACAGAAAATCCGATGAAGAGGAGGTATTGCAGCAAGACAGGAGAGGAGTTGAGGCTACGGTCTCTCGGTACCTTTGTATAATTGATTGCCCGAATGCACCACCAATACGTTTGGGAGGAATACTCCGTAGTGCGGGAACCCCCTGACAGCTGTGGCGTCATCTCTTGGTTCGGGCAGCTCGCGTCAAGACCGTGGGTGTGAAGGAAGTGCTTGAGTTTGGAGAGTGGAGTCAGAGTGAGTGGACGGAGTGGGAGGTGGGACCAGGTGGTTGGGTGGAGTCAGCGTCGTGTGGGTGGGGAAGAGGAGGCGGAGTCGAACTGATGACGACAGAAGGTGGAGTCGAAGTAATGACGACAGAAGACGGAGTCAAAGTCCAGCTTGAATGGGAGGCGAGGCAGGGCAGATTGAGAGAGAATGGCCCGGCCATCCTCCCTTTTATAAGCCCCACGGTGTGGAGTGGGGGGCCACCCCGAAGTGAAGTGTCGTTACCCGAATTGAGCGCTCTGATTGGCCCCGACCTCCTGCGCGGCCCGGCCGCGATGGCTGGAAACCGCTTCATTCCACTTTCGGCCAGGTGAACCCCGCACTGTGGAACCATCGCGCTCCAACCCCACGACATGATATGAATTGCCCACGCCGAACTCCGCGCCATGAATTGCCTTGCACGAACCCCCGGGCCATGCCCTGACGACCGGCCGAGAGTGGCATCAGTTTTGCATGCCTGCACCGTGTGCGCCACGTGGCCCGAGCTGTACAACATACCTCCGCCCGATCGCAGCTTCACTGGCCGTAGAGGCAAGAAGACGTTCACCGTCCGTGGGGAACATCCACGGCCACCAGCGAGGACCGAGGGTACGATGTTATGGCGAACCCTTGCACAGACAGTAATATGTGTCCATTCGTGCCCCGCTTTGTACAATAACAGAGTCTTGAGATGTTCACGTGGCTGCCTTCGAGCACATTCTGTACAGTGTGCGTAGATCCGCCATTGCGCATATGGCCAGCGCTCGTGTTCACTCGACTCTGCCATCTTGTGCGCGGGGCGAAACCCGATCGATATAATTAGTCCAGAAATGGGTTGAAAAGTTTGTGCGGCCCATATCATGCACAACGTGGCATGGTTGTTATTTTACTATTATCGGCCTCTGACGATGTAGCTATTGGCACCAAGATACTAGCCACACTCTTGCTGATATTGGGTCATTTGCTTCTGTGTTGTGCAAAATACATCTGTACAGCCTCTTAAGAGATATTCATTCGTATGTCTTTTCAATGCAACTAGCAATCTCCCCCCAGATCATCGGAAGCTCGAGTCGATAATCTCGAGCTGCCGAGTATATTGCATAACTCGCCGGAAAAGTTGGGTTGAGGAATCGCTTGAGGTCGGGAGCTCAGTGCTGTCGATGCTCATGTGGTGTTCGAGCGCTCCTTCCTAATGTGCTGTTTCTTCCGTCTCCTCGGTCGGTGTTCCTTGCAGCGTGGGCGTCGTGCTGGGTGTGTTTCCTGTCCATTAGGTGGAAATTACCGCTGCGCGTGCGTTTTGCAGGCTGTGTTTTCTACGGAGGGGTGGGAGTGTAATGTCTGCTTGGCCTTTGCTGAGGACCTATCTCACAGCGAAGGGTGCACGTGGCTCAGATTTACCTCTGGAATAATCAGAAAAGAAGAGTAGGAATGAAGTTATAAATTAAATGAAGAAGAAATGATGTAAGCAAACATAGCTATGAGATCCTCGCAATGCACGCCCCTGCTGTCCCGCTAGACAAAATAGAAGGGACTCTCTACACGTATATTAATGGAATAACTAAGCCTGGTGTTGGCTCAGTGGTTAGGGTGGCGGCTTGGGATCTGAGGATCCTGAGTTCAAGCCCCATTGGCCGCTGAATTAAACAAACAAAAAAATACACTAGGAGGTTGACTCAGCCTGTCATCCTTCCGAGGTCGGCAAAATGAGCACCAGTGTACTGGTAAGGGGGACATTGCATCAGCAGCATAGCCGCGTCCCAACCAATGATGCAACCAGCAGCCACAGGCTGCACTCGATAGAGAGAGAATGGAATAACTGTCTTGGAACCACTTTATGTTGGGTGCATGCGGTTCCAAGAACTGCAGCAATATATATATATATATATATATATATATATATATATATATATATATATATATATATATATATATATATATATATATATATATAATTACAAAGGTACATGGTGTTGACGGGCAATGCCGGACCCCTCCTTCCACCCCTTCCCAGTTAGCCCTTTCCATCCATTCACAGGTGAGAGACGTGGGTGGATCTTTCTTTATTTATATATTGATTGCTTTTGACATTTGCACATGGTACATGCTTGGGAGCCTTGTTGGTATGCATTTCTGTCTGCGCTGTCGCTGATGAAACCAATGATTCACCAATAAGTGATGAAACCGGTCCGACAGCTGAGGGGATGTGTAGAATTGAGATTCTCAAGCACTATGTATTATTTGTGAACGTCTTTACAGCTGTGGAGGAATTCTGGGAAGGGTTTGAAACAGCAAAGGGCATACCTTGGTAGCCTTTCTTGGTTGCTTTGTGCAGCTTCTTCGGCTGGAAGAGCATGGGAGGAGTGGATTTATTTATATAGTCCTACCCAGCTGGATTTACTTGATGCGGTGAGACTTGATTATATATATATGTATATATATATATATATATATATATATATATATATATATATATATATACATATATATATATATATATATATATATATATATATATATATATTTATATATATATATATATATATATATATATTGTAGCGTGAACGGCTCAACTAACATTGAGCTCATTGCGGCGGGAGGTTAAAATCCTGTGATGTACCGAACGGTTTTAACTCCTGTGGAGATGTTCTGAATTATGGCGGACTGTGCGCATGTGGTTGTGAGGGGTGACAGGAGAACCTTAGCTCTAGTAAGACTATCGGGTTTATTCCCAAACCATAAGCAAATAAAATGAACCAGGAAATGGTGGAATTGTGACGGAGGAGACAACGGCGAGTTGGGAGGGAAGGAAGGGAATAAAGAACGAATTACTGTATATACAGTGAGGTAAAAATGAATATTAAGAAACTAAGGCACCTCACATTAGATTTAATCATAGACGGGAAAGGGACAAAAAAAAACCAGGTGGCTTATCTCTGGTGGTAGCAGTAAACAAGCAGGTGATGAGCAGGATGACGAACAGGCAACAGGTAGATGAACAAGCTATGAGGGCGAAGACAGGCAGCCAGGACATCCTCCTTCAAACTCTCCTCAGACTCTCTCAGAACTCTGTGATCCTCCTCCAAACTCCTCAGTTCTCCGTTATCCTCAACTGTCTTTTCTCCCGTTTTACCTGAGAACTTCACGGTCGTCTCTCACACACCTCAACTGCTCGATTAAGCTCCTCCATCTTCTCTCGGGCCAAGAAAATTCCTCCCCATGGAGGCGATCCAGGCTCCGCCCTTCAGAAGGCGACAAAACGCTCCTCCCCTCGCTCTGGAGGTGACCCAAACTCTGCCCCTGGAGGCAATCATAGTTCCACCCTTCTCTTTCTCTCTTACCTGGCAGAGCCACAAGCCACCTGATTCCACCCGGTTGGACATTACAAAGGGGTTTTACATCCAATTCCTTTCCCATAATCCTTAACTAATTACAACCATGCACCACCCCCTGTTTGGGGCACTTCAAATAAGACGATCTTTAAGCTGACGTGTCCCTACTTATTTCATCGAGATTGGTTAACTACTCGTACGTGGACCATGCTACTCTGTACATTCCTATCTGCTCTATGGTGATATATAACACACCCCCCCCCACAAGGTAACAATATACTGCATATATTGTTGCGGCCACGGGTACCGAGACACCAGCTTGTCACTTGGGGATTAATCCCCGGTTGTCCTCCGCAGAGCCAGACCTGGGGCCACCACTCACAATTAACGTTATGGTACGGTGGGTTGTTTTAAAACCACGAACGCCACCCAGTCAACCCCGAGTTCCAGTGTCCGCCGTCTAATTATTCCGTTTAACTAGAGGTCACGTGGTTACCTGAGCGGGGAGCGTGCCCTCAGCAAAGCACCAATGTTATCTCGATTAGATTTTAATTAGGGCGGCCGAGCATTTTAACCACTGGTGCGTGCCGACTATTTTTGTTCAAATCTGTGGTAATTACCTCCCAGTCTATCTCGGTTCGAACAATGCTCGACCAATAGAAGGAAAGAACAAACACGGACAAGTTACAAATTGAGAAATAATTTATTAATAATAAATAAATAAATAAAAGAACCTTTAATTTGCTGAGGTAAATAAAGAATGAATTTCAAAGCAAAATCAATCAAAATGCCAGGAAAGAGACAAAGAGCAGATGCTTATCGGGGATTGATTTACTTACAGCTAAACACAGACAAGGGTACCCAATGGACCATTCGGGGGGGGGGGGGGGGGAGAATCGTCTCGCTCACCAGAAAGTCGTCCGTGAAGCGAGAATGTCCTGAAAATGCGTGCGTGCATGTCACGTCCGTCGCCAGCACCTCGCTTTGCCGTGCACCCTCTCGTGGGGCAGCCTTGAACGCCAGTCGACGTCTGGAGGGCACCAAGATCGTCCATCGCGGGTTTAGACCCTGGTGTTGTTGGTGATCTACCCGTGCCTCACTTGTTGGCGGCGCTGCTCACACCCACACGCGCACCACACGCTCGCTTGCCTAAACGCTGGGAAGGGCGAATTGTCTCCTCGGCGCCGGTCAGACACCCGTTTCTTGGTTGCTTCTCTCGCCCTTTGCTTTTTCCTCTCTCCTTTCCCTTTTCCTCTCCTCACGCTTTTCTCTTCAGAACGCTTTTTTCCCCTCCTTTCTCTCACTTTTTCTCTTCAGACTTTTTCTCTTCACATTATTTTTCTCTTCACATTATTTCTCCCTTCACACTTTTTCTCCCTTCACACTTTTTCTCCCTTCACACTTTTTCTCCCTTCACACTTTTTCTCCCTTCACACTTTTTCTCCCTTCACACTTTTTCTCCCTTCACACTTTTTCTCCCTTCACACTTTTTCTCCCTTCACACTTTTTCGCTTCACACTTTTTCTCCCTTCCGACTTTTTCTCTTCACACTTTTTCTCCCGACTTTTTCTCTTCAGAACGTCCCTCTTTCGCTTTTTCCTCACTTTGTTATATCTCAGCACGTCTCTCCTCACAGAACGTCCTCACGCTTTCTCTCACTCGTTTTTATATCCCCGGCCATCTCCGCGGGGTGCCGTCCACCCCAAGCTCACCCCGCCCCACTGAGGCACGGTTACCATGACGACCTGTGCGCTCTCAAAAAAGGTGGGCGTCGGAGTTCGCGAAAGAATGTTGCTGAGGAAAAATGAGGGCGGGCTTCAGAGCTCCTGAAAGAAATGTGTGAACGTGTCTGTCGTAAAGAAAAAAGCTTCCCATAGGAGAGGGGATTTATCCTTTACCCTTCTCAACGCATCACATTTACGATCCCATTAGACATGGGGATGGGGCTAATCTGAACATGCATTTCAGGAAATAACTGTCTGAGGACCTGGATGTGTAGATGCATTCATCAGACCGGATTCTAAAATCCGTAACAAAATATATATATATATATATATATATATATATATATATATATATATATATATATATATATATATATATATATATATATATTGTTGTGGTTGACCAAATTCGCAAACCACCATTCAGGTCCCTTAGGTGAGATATCTCGGTAAGTATATGTGTAGTTAGGCCCAAACCCGTGGTCTAGTGGGAATACATGTCATTTATGCGTGCTGCGACTCTTCAGGATAGCCGTTTTTCTTTTACTATCTTTATTTTGGACCAACCGCCATTATTACCACCACCAACCACGTCTCAACAGTCGTCACAACATCAACCACCCACCACAACGCCGCTTCACCACAACAGCCACGACCTTTCCCGTCACACCTCGCAACCGTCGCATCGCCACCGTTCTTGCGCCGCTTGTGGGTACCGGTATTGGACTCGTGCAGGGCGCGCGCCGAACAGCGTGTACAAAACCACGGATTTTCCGCTCCAAAAACGGATCAAAAACGACTCACGCCCACTTTTGTTCCGTCCAATCGGTGAGCGAGGGGCGATTTGGCCCCGCCTCCAGGGCGTTGGAGGGCGGTCGCTATATGCAAATTCATGGATCAAAATGCATTCACGCCCACTTTTTCTCGGGCCAATGGGGAGCGAGGTGAAAGGTCGAAGGCAGGGGGTCAAAGATGAGAGAGCGAAGCCACGGGGCATATATAAGCGACCGCGTTCGTCAGTCAAGAGAATTAAGAGTTGGTCGTCGTCGTCGTCGTCGTCGTCGTGTGCGTTGGAGTCGGAGCGAAGAGGACGGAGCTGTGGAGAGGCGGCGAAGGCAGACGAGGGGGTGCTCGCGTGGTGCCGGGAGCTGCACACCAGGGAGGCCGACGGCGCAACCTGGTCGAGGTGGAGACGCTCGTCGCGGGACTCGAGACAGAGTAAAAATCCTCCTTTCCCCGAGCATCAGCAACCCCCTCCTGTTTCCCCCCGCGCTGAGATAGTGCGACCAAGGGGGCCCCCTTTCCCACCCCCTACCAGACACTGCCCGCGAGGCCCGCGGAGTTGAGGCACCATCGCCGCTCCGCGTCTCATCACCAGACGGGTAGGCCCGACCCGGTCTCGGCCTCAGGCCCGCCTCATCCTTGAGGGTGTTCTTTTTCTTGGTTTTGGGTATGTGTTGTCGGCGCCGTCTGTGAAGTAGAATTGTATAAGTGTTGCCGTGTGCTCGGTAGTCGGTATTAGCTCTGCATTGTGTCTTCGCTTTTACATTTGCTTTTTGTGTAAAATTGCATTGTGTTTCTTTTCCTCTCTTCTATGTGCTTTTGGTGGAATTGTATATGTGTGCTTTCCGTTCATCGCGAATAAATGTGCTTTGTGTTGAACTGTTTCCCGCTTCGCTTCGTCATTTCTTTCATTGAATCCTCATCTTGCTTCACGTAAAGGGTTGGTAGTGGGCTGAATACGCCCGATAATTAATCGAACCGTCGAGGCCGACGATAACACCGCTCGGTTATCCCGATAGTACGGAACGGGTCGCTTAAGTGGCCCGTGTCCGAAGTCGACCTGCGGCGAGGTGCGATCGCCCGGTCTACCCTCCGTGTGGGTACTTAGGTAGGTCGAATTTGGCGAGCAACCCTATCCCACGCGGGGGCCGATTGGCTCGATCGCGGTGAGACCGAAAGGTCCACCCGTGACTGGTTCCCGGCGTTAGTCCGAGAGGGTCACGACTGGATTGTCCGTCCGGTGGGCGACGTGCCGCGATTCGAGTTACGTGGCCGTCAGCACGCCGGCGGGCGCGAATCCGTAACAATATATAACACTGACATGACTAAATACACAAACAAAGCTGTTGCAGTGACAGGGTCACGCAATCTCTCCACATCGAGGTCAAGAGCTCTTCTTTCAGAGCTTTCACTCTTGGCATGATTTTGAGGGAGTACCTACAAATAATTGTTCTTTGACTGTATCATGTCTCATGGTTGGCTGTTACTGTCCTTCATGTCTTATCGATCGTTCACTTGATTTTCGTATTTGTCACGTGATGTGCTGTCGTATCGCCTGAGAGATAGAGTGCAGGCATTTTCTTTGGATTAAATATTGTTGTTTTCTCACCATAATATGATCATAGTCCTGTCAGAGGATGCAGTGATGGGTTTGACGCAAGCATGCACTTTTGTGAAGATGCATTCAGGTGTGACCTACGATGGTGCAATGAAGCTTGCTGTGTCAACACTCTGGAGATTTTCACTATTTGTTCTGATCAGTTGGTGCCTAGTTGTTCCCATGCATTATGGGTAACTCCCCTCTGACTCCTTGCATTCGAAAGTGATTTAACTCTGATTCAAACGAAATGGATCACAAGGTTCCAGGTGGGGAGCAGATGGATGATTTGTTACGGAAATGCACAAATCGAGTTTTCCTTGCAAGGACATGAATTGCTTATGTGCAACGACAATTGGAAAACGTGTTAACAGCCATTAATAAGTCACGACTACGACCACTACTACTTCTTTGATGGCCCCAATTATTCCAAACCAGCTGTGGGGTCGGCTGGGGGAAGATTTGGCCTAAATCCTTCAGGAACTGACTGATCTGACCCGACATTAGGCTGGAGCTCGTTTGGGCAGGAATTTGCAACATGACTTCCGGTTCCGGTTTTGGAGCGGCGAGAGGCCTCCTTCGGGGCTCCCTGCTGACGTTCTCAAAGTTAAGTTTCCGGTTGTTATTTGTCCCGTTTTAACTGTTTAATTTTCTCACCTACATGTTACTGTGTGTTCTTAGTTCGGTTTTGTTTCAAAAATCGTGCTATTTTGTGAGTATTTTTGTCGACGTTCTTACCTGGTGTTTGAGGCCTAGGCCTAGGCTTGAGGCCTACCAGTTCCACTCGGTGTTCGATCGTTTTTTTTTTGTTTGTTTGTTTGTTTTTTTCTCCCCATTACCTTCAATTTCTATCCTCCACATTACCTTCAATTTTCATCCTCCCCACTTTCCAAACATCCCCCATTCTCCCAACTAATCTCTTTCTTATCTCAAAAAATATATATATATACCCAACAACAACAACAACATGCTCACCTTCTCCCGATTCTGCTTCTTCTTCCTCCTCTTAACTTCCTCCTCGTCTTCTTCCTCGATTTTTTTTATTTTTATTTTTTTCTTACACTTCCATGACCTAATCTGTTGAACTCTCTCATACATTAATATTAACAACAAAAACGATCTTATAATGCTTCATCTTCCTCTCTCACACATGTGGTACTCTTTACTGTTTCACAATGCACTACTCTTCTGCTATTTTAACAGACTACTCTCATTTCGACCTCTCCTTCATTCCTTGCCTAAAAAATCCAACTATGACAGCGCTTCTTCTCTCCATTCTCTGAATTCGCCTTCATTGCATCCATCAAGAATTGTGTTAAATCGCATCTCTGACCTAAAACTTTTAAAACTCACAGTTTGCCATGGATGCTCGCTTTCCATCAACCATTCTTTTTTTCCAACTTCAGTGCCAACTCACCCCCTCACCCCTCACTCTCACTCTCAAAGCAACCATCCCACTCTTCTCCCTCCAAGCCTCCCTCTCACCTCTCTCAATAATTCCCCCCTCACCTTTCTCCCACCTTTCATCCCCTCACTCTTCCTTCTCAAGTTGCCCCTCCTCTCATCCACCAACCTGCCTCCCTCCACTGCCCTCTCACCTCCATCTCTTCACTCCACCTCCTCAAATCCTCAGGTGCCTTCTTCCTTTTCTGTTGTCCCCCCTCTCCGCCAGCACCACAAAGTCTTTTCTCCTCCTCATTCGGCCCCCTCCCCTCGCTATTCTGCAATACCCCACACTCTTTCAGCAACCCTCCTTACCTCCCCCCCTCGTCCCTTGTCCTCCCCTCCACCTCCTGCACCCAAAGCCTCCTCCCCTACCTCTTCATTAAAAGTGTGGACCTCAAATATCCGGGGCCTTCGCTCAAACCTTTCAGATCTTTCCACACAGGTTGCCACTGACAAACCAGACATTATCTGCCTAACAGAAACTTTCCTCTCCCAAGACGTGTCTGACTCCCAAGTATCTCTCCCTGGTTACTCCCTCTTACGGTATGACAGACCTGAGCCTCGTCCTGGTGGAGGTGTTGCTCTCTTCATCAAAGACTCTATTCCTCACTCTCCATGCACTGCTCTCACTCCCCCACACCCCCAGGTATACCTCTGGCTTCGGCTTCCCCTCCACTCCCACCTCATGTTTATATGTGTACTGTACCGTCCACCGAACAGTGATGACTCCATCTACACCTCACTATCCGAAAACATGGACCATCTTCTATCTTCTCATCCAAACTCTCTCTTCCTCTTATGTGGTGACTTCAATTGTCATCACGCCAGTTGGCTAGGTGTGGGTACCTCTCTCACCTGCCATGGCACTTCAGCAAAAGCTTTCTGCGACTCATTGGGACTGACTCAATCGGTCAACTTCCCGACCCGGATCTCAACCAATGGTACTCCATCTCTTCTGGATCTGATTTTGACAAATTTCCCTGACAATATCTGCTGCTTTTCCTTCGCTCCAATTGGTTCTTCTGACCACGTCCTTGTTAAAGTGGACATCTCTCTGGCTGTTATCAGAGAACCACCTCACCGCCGTCGAGTCTGGCATTTCACTCAAGCCGACTGGCAAGGTCTCCGAGCAGCCATCAAACTTACAGACTGGTCTCCTATCACTACTTTCTCAAACATCAACTCATCCTGGGAATTCTTTCAAAGAAACTTGCTCTCCCTCATGCACAGATTTATCCCCTCTCGTGTTCAGTTGTCCTACCCTTCCTCCCGCCATTGGTTTACTGAAGCTTGTGGCGAGGCAGTTGTCCTGAAACAACTTGCCTTTGCCTCATGGAAAGCAAACCCAACTGAGGGCAATCTCAGTTCTTTCCACAAAGCTCGGAACAAGTGTGTATCTACCCTCAGGAGAGCCAGAAAACAACATCTTTCTCATCTCAAGTCTGAACTCTCAAACCTCTCTCCCTCCTCAAAATCCTGGTGGCGTTTAATCAAATCTGTTTCTGGTGTATGTTCCCCCTCCATCCCCTCCCTTACCTCAAATGGCCGCACTGCTGATTCCACACGTGATAAAGCCGAATGTCTAAACTCGGTGTTTGCAGCTAAATCTTGTGTCCTAAACCCATCACTATCTTTACCTTTACTTTACATCACCACTTTACCCAGTCGCACCCAACTGTCCCTGGACTTTGTATCCTTTTCTCCTGACAAGGTGGAGAGCTTGCTTTCAAACCTCGAGTCAGATTCTGCAACCGGTCCAGACGGCATCAGCCCACGTGTCCTCAAAGCCTGCTCTTCTGCTCTTGCTCACCCTCTCTCTGTTCTATTCACACTCTCATTTGCCCAAGGTCATCTGCCATCTGCTTGGAAATCTGCTAACATCACTGCCCTGCATAAAAAGGTGCAAAAACAGATCCCTGTAACTACAGACCAATCAGCCTTCTCCCAATCATCAGCAAGGTGATGGAATCCATCATCGCTTCAGACATGAAATCCTTCCTCTTCTCCAATGGCTTGATTTCCAATCATCAATTTGGTTTCAGACCAGGTCACTCTACCCTGGATATGCTGCTTCTGCTCTCCCATCAATGGATGGAGGTCCTCAATGCCAGACAGGAAATCCGAGCCGTATCCCTGGACATATCACGTGCTTTTGACACAGTCTGGCACCCTGCCCTACTCACCAAACTCTCTTCCCATGGTATTCAAGGCCATCTCCACTCATGGCTCGCAGACTTCCTCTCCTGTCGCAGTCAACGTGTGGCCCTAAATGGAGTTCTTTCATCCCCTCTTCCTGTGCAGGCTGGAGTTCCTCAAGGTAGCGATCTGGGCCCTGTTCTTTTTCTGGTTTTCATTCATGATCTCTCGGACTCTCTGGAAAATCCTCTATTTCTCTTTGCCGACGACTCCACCCTCTGCTGTACCATCTGTCATCCCTCAGACCGGCAAGCAGCAGCTTCTTCGCTCACTGCAGATCTGGATAAAATCACAAACTGGTCCAACACGTGGAACATTTCTTTCAATCCAGACACATCTCACACTCTCACTATGTCTCTTCGAAAGGACCGTTTACAAAACCCCCCCATCCACTTTCTCAACAATCCTCTGGAAGAAGTCTTTTCTTTCAAGCTTCTGGGTCTCACTATCTGCCATGACCTTTCCTGGAAAGGTCACATTTCCAACCTCGCCTCAAAAGCCAGTCGCCGACTGGGAATCCTCCGTCGTGCAAAGTCCTTCCTCGGCCCTCTTGAGCTCCTGACCACTTACAAAGCTTTTGTCCGTAGCCTGATGGAGTTCTGCTCTCCCCTCTGGGCTGGTGCTCTTGCCTCCCACCTTTCTCGACTTCACGCTGTCGAAACCAGGGCATTTAAGATCATCGGCATCTCCCGCAATGAAGCTGAGTCTTTGGGCCTCTCACTCAATCACCACAGGTTGGTCGGTGGTCTTTCTGTCTTCTACCGACTCCTCTCCAGCCTTGCCCCCCCTGCTCTCTCTGCGATTTGTCCCAACCACATTTCCACAGGGCGCTCAAGGTCCGCCAACAACCCCCTTCTGGTAAAACTACCAAAATCACGAATCACTGCTCATCTTCACTCTTTCATTCCTCTTTTTTGCCGCCTTTGGAATAAACTTCCTCACTCTATTCTTTCCCATTCTTCCCTCCAGGCTTTCAAAACAGCTGTTCACCACCACCTCTTATCTTCCCCCATCCAAATCCTCGATCTTTTCTACCCCCGATAATCCACCCAAGCCCACTTCCTTCAATTCTCCTGCTTTCCTTCCTGAAAGTCCCTGTAATGTCCATCTTCTCTTCGCCATGTTCCCCGTCCCATCCCCATCCCTCTCCCTTCCACAGTTCACCTAATGTGTCTGTTCCCCACTGTTTTGTCCCTTCCACTCCCGCCCCTCTTGTCTCATGCCTCCTTGCTGTGAGTTGTGTGTTAGCTCTCATACAAGCCTCGACCAAGGCATACAAAAAAAAAAAAAAGCTGTGGGGTCGGCTGGGGGAAGATTTGGCCTAAATCCTTCAAGAACTGACTGATCTGACCCGACATTAGGCTGGAGCTCGTTTGGGCAGGAATTTGCAACATGCTCAGAGTATCGGCGATATCTTCTTGTTTGTTGTTTGGTTTGTTCCTTTTCTGTTTCATCACCCGCTCTCCTGTGTTTCATTCGGCTTGCCTGGAGTTTGTTCACCCCATGTGTCCTTCTCCCCCTCCCCTTGATCTCAATCTCACTTCTACTTTGCTGTTGAGTGTTTCCCCCTCTCCATTTTGTTCCATTGTATTCTGCTCTAGCTCTTCCATGAGCCTCGACCATGTTTGGAAAAAAATATACATATGGTGGTAGCGTGTAGCATTGGAGTTCTCAGGTATTTACGACTTGTGAATGCCAACTGTAGAGGAATCCGGGTCGGGTTTGAAACGGTAAAGGGCTTACTTGTGGAGCTCTACCTGGTTGCTTCATGCAGCCTTCCTTGGCTAGAATTGCATGTTCGTTAATTTACTTGAGCCTGTGGTCTGATGTGTACTGCAATGCCTTGGGGCTCGACGAGCACACCCAGCCAACGATGGGCACTGCTCCACAAAGTTGTCTAACTTAACCACAAGTTGATTTATATCTTGAATGTACATTATGTCCAAGTTAGCTGCACATACTTCTGAGAGTGTTTTGTCCGAACCTAAATCTACCGTTAAGGTGTTTCAAAAATATGATCGACTGCCTGCACGCAGATTTTTCAACAGCAATGAAATGGGATTATAAATTTTGAATTTTCAACATGTATACCAAATTATAAAGTGTTTTAAATGTATAAGATGGTTGCGCTCAGTGAATTGTTACCCTCGCAGAAGGATTCAGAGAGGGGATTGCGTTCGGGTCCGTTCGTCTGTTTGTTTGTCCGCACAGAATTTTGTGTTTTTCTCTGCACCGGTGTGTTCAGATTGAGACGAAATTTTCATCGTTGGTGTGACTACTCATGTAGAATGTTTCAATGATAATTATGACGTCTAAGGTCACGTGGTGTGGCAGCCATATTGGAAAAATGGGAAAACTTTGGACGTCTGTATCTCTGAAACCACACCCAGGAAAAATTTGAAACTTGGCACATAGCAAGTACTCCTCATGGGGAATGAGTGTTTTTTTATGACGTCATGGGTGTCCTCATTATGACACCATAATTGCATATGTAGTACGCCACGTCCAATCAGTATCAACATTTTTGGGAATCATCTCGGGATAGAATGGTCCACAGAAAAAAAAAATTCATGATTTCATCGGTCACGTGATTCAGCAGCCATATTGTTTAAAAAATAAAAACAATCAAAAATCTTCTTGTCTGAAATGGCTGAACAGATCGAGGCAAAACTTTACACATATGACCGCCTGTCCATGAGGAACAAAAGTCACACATATGATGTTGTAGGTCACATGGTTTGTCAGACATATTGGATTTACCTGAAAACCTATGAAAATACACAACTCAAAAGAAGTCCTTGCAAGGGTTTGCAATCTTTGATTGCTCTTTTTCTTGTTTTGTGGAAGGGGTCGCCTTGACAAATGCTCCAGCAAGGCTCTGCTTCGTTGAATGCTCTGTTTTGCTGTGACTGCAACGACTTAAATTCAAAATTTTTTGACTAATTATATCTGTATATGTTGTTTGCAAACCCCATTCCTTTTAAAAGACTGTCAACTTATGCAATAACATATTATGGTGCATTCCTTAGTGCCCCGCTCTCCTACAATCATGCCCGATGGGGTGTGGTTGTAGGAGAGCGGGGGCATTAAAGTAAGGTAGCTGGTAGGCGGAAGAAGACATCCTCCCACCATGCCCCTTTAATGCCCCATTCTTTCTCACCCTTCTCTTGTTTTTCTTCATTTAATTTCTTTTTTTAATGTAGCCATTGTCTCCTTCCTCCTCGCTGGTGCGTACATAGTGTATGGAGAGCACCGAAACTGATCTACACAATGATGTCCACACATCGATCAGAATGTAGTGGTCTTAAAGTAAAACTGAATGTTTGGCACATGTGAACTTTTGTCAGAAAAACAATGAATGGCAGAATGGGAGGCCACGTTGCTGCAGAAATTTTCTGTTTGAATTCCCCGAGAAGAAGCCGCATTCGCTTCCATGCTGGGTTCTGATCGCTGACATTCACTCTCTGGGCAGGTGGTTGGCTTGGCATTGAAAATGCACTTTTAAAATGGACGTCATGGAGTTTGTGACCGTGGCAACTTGATTTCAGATGCAGTAGAGTGTGCAAGAAAAATCCATTGGCTGGAAAGATGTGCATTTGGGGGCGTTGAGGCTTAAACGTCTGATTACCTTTGATCAGACCTGAATCAAACCGCTTTAGAATTTCAAAGGTTGTGAGGAATGAAGCCCAAATCCAGGGCGGCGAGGACGTGTCTCTCAAAGGAAAGGGCACTCGAGCTCGGAGACGAGTGACTCGCATATGACCACAAAACCGCTCTCTTGGAATCATTATCATCGGGAGCATTTACACCCCCATCGCAAGTTGTCTTGAGAGCATGAAGAGTTCGTTATACAAAGACAGTTTCAATGCAGGAGGAGGCCATCATGCCCTTCATGCCCACGCATCAATGCCAATATCGTTGTACCCCTCGACCTCCAATACTTATTGGTACCAATATCTAATCCCAGTTCAAAGCTGTATATCTACCGGGTTTTTTCCACTACCTTTCAGAGAGCGAATTGCATGTATTAACTACTCTCCGAGTGAAAAATCCCTGCCTTATTGTTGTGATGTCTCTCCTCTTCTTCACTCTAAAGCTATGACCCCCTATCACCGTCTATTCTGTTTAAAAACTCTTCTGAATTGATTTTGTCAATACTCTTACCTTACACGTCTCTATCATATCTCCTCGTAATCACCTCCTTTCTCATGTATAAAGCCCTGTGTCCTTCAGCCGCTCCTCATAGCTGAGTCTAGCTCTGCCCGGAATCAATCTAGTAACCCTGCGCTGAACCCTCTCCATGGCATCTATGTCCTTCCTGAGTTGTGGTGACAAAAACTACACACAATATTCTAGATGTGACCCTCACTAAATTCTTGTACAATGTTAACACCACCTCTTTTGATTTATAAATGATCCCCCTCCGAATACAACCTAAAACCCGATTTGATCTACCTATAGCTGCCTGGCACTCTGCTGCCTGATTACCTCCCATATCTATGACCACCCCCCAGATCCTTCTCCTGTATGACACGCTCCTATCTGGCAGCCAAACTGACAAGAAGAACTAGGTGTGTTTTACTCGTATGTAACAATAGAAACATTTCAATTCCCCTGATGTTCGGTTGGTTTCCAGAAGCTCGTAAGATAAGTGTTTAAACAATGTGGCATTCAGTCTCACAATCTCCAAGATGTTAGTGCAGTGTCTTTACCAGCATACCCAATGTATCAGTAAAAAAAAGAAGTCGTACTCTGCAGAAGTCAACATTCATGGAAGAACTAAATAGAAGATTAAAGGTGATTCCTGATCTAAATTACTCATGGGGTCTAACATGACTAGTAGACTCGGCAACAGCTGGCCTAGACAAATAGGTCCTCTGGTCACTCAAAGTTCTTGTGATTCTATGTTCCTGTGCATCTAGGCCTCACAATCTCTTCGGAGCAGAGCTGTATGCTCCCGAGCCCGCCACTTGCTGTGCATGGCTTTCCCTGTCCCTACAACATCACACCGGCCTTCCTGCCACTTCCACGCGCCCTCGAGTCTCTACCTTCGAGTGAGCCTGTCACAACCATCGCAATGCTACCCAATGCTCCATCAACGAATACTGCTCCTCAAGGTGTGCACTCGCATTATGTGATGTTTACCTCTGCTACCGAAGGTGAAGGAGGTTATGTTTTCACCCCTCTCTGTTTGTCTGTTTGTCTGTCTGTCTGTGTGCAGGATATCTCAAAAAGTCGTAGACTGACTCGAATGAAATTTGGTGGGCAGATTGGGTGTGGGACAAGGATGAACTGATTGGATTTTGGTGAAGATCTGGATCCGGATCCGACTGCTAGAATTTTTTTTAAGTGATTCTTCACCATCAAGAGATAGGGCCAAAAACGATACATAGCATGATATTTCAAAAATGTATTGGGCCCGATATGTTCTCGTGGATCAAGCATTGTGTGGTGGAGGTATGCGCTCCACCGAGTGCCCTCCTCATTCATCACTGTGATGCTGCTCTGTGCTCTCCACAAATAGTCTCCCGATGTGAAGTAGCTTGTAAGATCGACAAACTTCAATAAAGCATGCGTCAGGGGTTACTTTGAACATTCCAACACATAAATGTTTGAAGGGTTGAGGGAATCGCATATCCAGGACGATTGATGAAGAAACAACTATCGTTATGTGTAATCATCAATCATTGAGATCGACAGACAAGTGTATATGGACACGAATCGCGAATTGAAGTGACATTCTGATTCTTACGTGCCATCCTCTGTTACAGAGTATCGGTGATGCCCAAGCAGTTTATTGGCAAGGATTATACTGGGTGGTTTGCCATGATCTTTCCCACAGTCGTCAGCGCAGGAATTTGTAATTTGTTCATGGTGCCGGCAATAGCTCGCCTACTCTTCGCGAAGGACACCGTGGGATCTTTAACGTCCACCAACTAATGCCGGCAGACGGGACGTCCAGTTTAACGTCCATCCGAGGGACGACATGCACATTGATGACTCACCCTGCCTGTGAAACACCAGGATGACTGTTTATAGCTGGGTCGGGATTCATACCTAGGCGGGACAGCTTAGAGGTGAGTGTGCGTACCTCTAGGCCATCCTGACAGCCCCATAAGTGACGAGCTCACTTAAAATACAAGTTTGGAGTTTAACCCGAGATGGTGCCGTTACCTCTGTTTTGAATGTGCACGTTTCCAACAGTCAATGGGCAGAACCCAGCGTTTGAGATGGAGTCGTGCACACCTTTGCACAAGGACACGATGCTTCGCCCTCGGATACTGAAAGGAAGTGACATGATACTAGAGGAACCAAAGGTAGGATCCCTGTTTTTATTTTGGCAAAATGCTTGTTTTGATCAATCTTGAGTTTCAGGTTTGTTGTTCTCTTATCTTCTTCACTCATAATATGCAAATATTGTTTTGGTTTTTCGACTATTAGTCCATGAGCTACATGGCCAAATTCTGGAAATTGCTACCATGAGAGGGCACCAGATTTTTTTTAGTTATTTTCTGTTACCTATATGTATCTGTAACTCAAAACAGCATGATGGACATTTCTGGAGAGTAGCTTAGTTTCCGTACAGCTAAATATGTGAGAGACGGGTAGAAAACCAGAAAAAAAGACAAAGAGGAACATGTTTAAAAGTACAAACTTTATCAGACCATTTAACATTGTTTCTGAGACTCATTGTTCATCATTATAAAATGTACAGTTATCAAAACATCTTAGACCTCAAACTAATATACATTCTGAAGTTTTCTCAGAGATTTGAACCATAATTAACTGATTATTCTATCATTGACCCAAAGCCATGACGCAAACAGCACAACAGGTTTCATACTTGCTGTTTTCATACACACATTTCCTCACATACTTCATGTACATGACTTATTTATATTCAGGACACAAATATGATAATTACAGAGCTAAATCTTTCCTATAGTTGCCTTCAGTAAACCAAAGATCACTACAGCAAGAATAACATTAAATTGACATGGTGACAAACGATATGATATCTTTCAAGTACATTTTGTTGGAAAGTCATTGTGATACATATACTTCTCTTCCCAGACATAGTAGTTCAAAGTAATACATGATCAATATAAAACATATACTTCCAGTATAAATCCATGAATCAGACAATACTAAACATCAAACACATATACAGTTCACGTCTGTTCGTTCATTCATCATCACTCTCTGAACTGTCAGAATCCGTGAAGTCATCATTTTCCTCATGATCCTTCATGTTGTCACATGTTTGTAGGCTGCAGGCATCTGTGCACTTCAAGCCATTCACCATGCACTGACAAGATGGCAACTGGCAGCTTCTCTTGCACTTGCAAGACAGGAACTCCAGGACAACATCGGGGGCAATGGGACCAGTCATCCAGTTGACTGCAAGCTGTCCCACTTCATCCAAGGTCCACCCATTACTGTCAATAGGATTTTGTATGCTGGGCTTGCGGGTCAGGGATCTCTGCCAAATGGCTGTTTGGTAGTTTGCCCTCACAGCATGCATCTTCAGGCAATCCTTGCATGGAGGCAACTGTGAAGAGTCTACGTTTCCGTTCTTGATTCTGAATAATTGGTACCGCATTTCATTGACTTCTGAGATGTCTGTCTGAGCCACGTAAAGACGACACGTGAACACCTCCAGATTTGTCAGTAATTCTGCAGACAATGTCCAATCTTGCCCTAGTTTTCTGAATGCCTCTTGGAACTGGACATTCTCCTTCAGAAGTTTCAGAGCAGCCAATTTTCCTCGTCCACTGAATGCGCTGACTGGTCTCTGATGTATACTGCAAATTGGTTGATGACATGTCTTATGTCATTTGTCGACTTTAGTTCCTGGACCTTATCCTTGAGCGTAACATTATCTGTAAGGGCTTGTGCAAGTGATAGATTATCAGGATATACAAGAATCCTACCATTTGTCTCAGTGATGAAGTGGAGAGACTGACAAAATTCTGCCTCCAACTTATGGCGGATGTGATTTTTGGTCTGTTTCTTCACATCTTGGAAGCCATATGTTCTCATGAATTCTACAAGTTTGTCAGTTAGGTGAGTCAGGCGAACAGCCTGAGGATTAGTGAAAATAGTGTCCCTTATGTGCTTGAACAACATCATGTATGATTCTTGTTCTGCTTCTTGTTCGGCCACATCTTCGTTTTCCATAGTTGCAGTCACAGCTTTGGGTTTCTCATCCCTCGAGTAATTTCTGTAACAGGTCTTATGATAGTGGGCCTCTGCTGCCACGAATTCTCGTGATGTTATGGCCAGAATTTTGTTGTCAAATTGCCTAATGGCTGCTTGTCGAACCTTGTCATCAGAACGGAGCTCGAAAGACTGCATGAGTGGTTCACGGGTTTTGGATCCTGTGATGTATTTAGTTTTCTTGTCACAGAAAATACAAATTTTATCCATAACACGAGATGAACTAGGGCCATCACGCAAGGATTTCCAGGGATCTGTGCCAACAGAAGAGTCTTCTTTGGATGAAAGGCTGGCAAGTGTTTTCTTTTGAGTGAAAGAAGAACGACAGTTTCCATGATACCATAGTTTTGAGTCGTAATCATATTCACAGAGATTAAGGATAGCATCAAAGTTTTGTATCCTGGCAGCATTCTGAAGTGCTTCTATGGACTGTGGATCCTTTGGGTTGGTGAGCTCAATGATTGGCGCACTCACTGCACAGATTATTCAGGTCCTCTCCTCAACATGAGGCCTTTTGGGTGGCTTCTGAGGTGCATCCATTATTTATTCACCTGCAATGATACAGAATACAGCAATTATTTATCAATTGGAGATATAACAATAAATGCATATATTTTCTGTCTTTTGTTAAGTGTCACTTGGCATAGCTGTGTGGCTTCGAAGTCAATTTCTAAGGTTAATTGGAAGAAGATATGAATTACCTTAAATAATCATACACACGCTTACAAAACTATATTTATCAAATTGAACTTGAATAATGCATTCGAAAGGAAAAGGTTAATCATACCCATCATTGTCAAACATGAGAACATTTGTGAATCTCAGCTCCCTGGATCTCATCTTGTCACTCTGAGGGATTCATGTTTGTGAACACAAGATGAATAATGTTATTAGGATTAATGCTTATAATTTAAATATCACCTAAATAACAACCTTTAGTAGGATGATTTTCATAATGCCAAGAATTGTTCCTGAAGCTTTTTCATAATCATATCTAAATTGGACCTCAATGCCTATCCAATGCCTTCAGGACCCAACTTAGACTCTAAATTATCAAATTGTGAGAAAACATGTTTTGTCAACCAAACATACCTTGTTCACATGCACACAATAGAAAACAACTCATAAAACTAGAACGGGCACTCGGTAGAGCGCATATCTTCGCCGCCGCCGCAACTTTTTTCTGGGCACATTTGAAAAACGTCATTTTAAAACGTCCATGACGTCACAACCGTCAGTCCGATTGACGTCAAATTTGGTGTGTAACCTCCTTGAAGGCAGTCCAACAAAATGGAATGATAAACACTGAAAAAATAAAAAAGTTGAAAAATGACGTCATTTTGGCGCACTTCCGGGGACGTCACGTCCAATCGGGGACTACCATTCTGAAAGCTCGTAGTTCACTGAACGTTTTAACGTTGGTTTCATGTCAATAGCTCTATTAGATCTGAAGCTATGGCTACAAGTATATTTTGACCTTGAGTGTGACCTTGACCTTGACTACAGAGTTAATTGGCAAAACCTGGACATCAATAAACAGATATTTTGGTACTGATCCTAATGCCTGGATTTGGGAGACTTTGCTTTATAAATTATATAGATATTTGAATGTAAAATATCAGGACATTTTAGCCACAATTGAAAAACGTCATGTTCAAACGTCAATGACGTCATAATGGTCAGTCCGATCGAAGTCAAATTTGGTGTGTGACGTCCTTAAGGTAAGTCCTACAAAACGGTATGATCAAAATTGATGAGATCGAAAGTTGAAAATTTACGTCATCTTGTGATGTCATTTCGACGCACTTCCGATGACGTTACGTCAAATCCGACACTACATATCCGAAAGTTATCTCATCATGGAACAATATGGCGGTGGTTGCATGTCGATAGCTGTATTATGAAGGAAGTTATGCTCAAAAGAGTGTTTTTGACCTTTTCATGACCTTGACCTTGACCTTTGACCCGATCGCTCCCAAAATCTAATCAAATCGTCCTTGGATACTCATGGATCATCCCACCAAATTTCATGCAATTCGGTTTAATACTTTCTGAGTTATGCGAATAACAAACAAACACACATATTCACAAATAAATAAATACACAGCGACCAAAATATAACCTTTCGCAGAATGTGAAGGTAACAAGTGTTTTTGTCTTTATTCAAAACATATTTCATGGAATGTGCAATTTTTGAGGCTCAATTTGGCACCCGCTTCGCCATAAAATCACGATATCTTCAAAGTCCCATACAAAACTTGAGCTACTCTACTGAGAAGTCCATCATACTGTTTTGTTATGTCCATGGGCATATTACATAAGATAAAACAAACAAAGTCTGGTGCCCTCTCATGGTAGCAATTTTTGGATGGGCTCATGTCCTATATTGTAACATTTGGAGCGAACTCAAAAGTCTATGTGACTCTTATATGACTTCAACACAAGCAGCCCACAGTGAGCCAGTGTCACTCCATCAGGTTGTTTTGGTATAAACTCCAGAAATGCTTCATTTCCTTTGCTCTGGTTGGGCAGAAAAGTGTGCTTTATCTTTTATTTTTATTTGATTGAGCTTAGCCTCATAGGGGAGTTGATGCATAAATCAAATACAGGACAAAAACCTCACCTGCTCTCACCCTCCCAAAAATCCAAGCTGGTCTCCCACTTGCATTCATTCATCTTTTTTTTCTCCCGATTATAGAATCCTCTCATTGTCCCATTGTCTCGTCCGCCGCACTTGTGTCTTTCAAATGTGCTTCCCATCACTTCATGTGCTCACCCATGCACATCCACAATCTCTTCCGTACACGATGACTCTTTACCATTCTTTTCCTCTGCGGGCCATTGTTACTCCTTTTTGTGGTATAGCTCCTTTCCTCCTTGTGAATGTCCATGAGGGTTGTCCATGGTAAAAAATTAAAGTTCCAGAATTCATGCTCCACATGTCTTCTGCCTTCATTCCATTAGACACAGGAAACATTCGTGCCAAATTTCGAGTGAATCGGAGAATATTTAGAGGTCAATTAAAATGTTGGAATTTTAGGGCCTGAGATGAATTCCATGCGGTGTTCAGTTCTGATTCACATGTATCACATGATTTTGTTTGTTTTCTACAATATTAGCTTTGGGTTATCATGTTTCCCCTTCTGGATTCAATGGATTGCATGATTTGGCTTGTTTCTCACTGCTCGTTGTGGATAACACAGAATTTGGTGCAGACATGAAAAAAAAATCAAATAATTTAAGCGACCCCTGAATATTGTTTAAATGAGCCAAGGTTTTAGATGTGTAACCAGTCATCCACATGGAACAAAGGCAAGGCTTGTGAGACAATGTATTTCAAAGTTTAAATTTTTTGGACCACCCCAATGTCCACCCTCATATCCTTCGGTCGTTTGCAAACCTGTTGCCCTTTGCTGTTCAGCTTTTCCATTAGTCGAAATCCATGTAAAACGAGAACGGCACTTGGTAGAATGCATACCTTCTCAAGGCTGAACAGTTTACGTTTTGCATCCCACTGACAGGCCGGATCTGGATCCGGACCTGAAACAAAATATAATCGGGTTGTTCTTGTCACCTACAATATCCACCTACATATCCACCAAATTTGTCAATACATCCACAACTTCATGAGATATCGTCTCTAACCTCACCTATCAGATATAATATAACCCTAATCCTAACCGGTTTCATCACTTATTGGCGAATCATCAGTGATAGCGCAGACAACAATGCATACCATCGAGGCTCCCAAGCATGTACCACGTGCAAATGTCAAAAGCAGTCAATATATAAATAAAGAAAGACCCACCCACATCTCTCACCTGTGAATGGAGGAAATAGCCAATCGGCTCTCACTGAGTCAATTACACCCAGATAGGTGTTCCTACAGATATATATATATATATATATATATATATATATATATATATATATATATATATATATATATATATATATATATATATATATATATATATTGTTACGTTTGAGGGGGGGTATGCATTCAAAGGGTAATTAGGTAATTAGGATTAGGTATGCCATGCTGTTCGAGTTTACCAGGATCTCGATGTAATAAGTAGCAATTCAGTGGTGATAAGTTGTCTAGTAAATGTTCATTTCTTCAAGGGGGAAATGATAATTGTCACGTAATTAGATAGGGACACGGGATAGGGTAAGTGTGTCTGCGTAAACCCCTTTTAGTAGTCCCTGGAGGCTGGCCGTGACGTCACAGGACAGGGCTGCGGATGGCTCCGCCCCGTGATCACGATTGGCGGAAGGCGACGGCGGTGGGCCAATAAAAACGGCTCGATTGGAAGTGACGAGGACGGGAGGATAAAAAGGTTCTGTTCGGGGTCGAAAAGAAAGAGGAAGAAGATCGGGACAAAAAGATCGTGTTTTTTTGGTGTGGAGGCTGTTGCGCGGGAAGCGTGCTTGTTGTTGTGCTGATTCGATCGTGTTCTTCATCGTGTCTTGGAGCCTTGCTGAGCCTCGTGCCTCACCTTGGTTGGCTCTGGGGTTCTGCTGACTCGGAGTGCGGGGTCGGACGGCGGGCGGACCTGCCTCCCTCTCCTGCTCGCAATTTGGCGCCAGAGCTGGTTCCCTGGCAGCTGTGGGCGGACTTGGGCCGGGACCAGGAGGTCGACAGCACCGCGGTTTCTCCTGCCCCCTGACGAGAGCGGGGCCAGCTCGTCCGACGCCAGTCCAGGGATGGTTGCGTCCACACCACGGTCCAGCCTGACCACCAGAAGTAGCTGCGTTGTGTGTGTGTGTGTGTGTGTGTGTGTGTGTGTGTGTGTGTGTGTGTGTGTGTGTGTGTGTGTGTGTGTGTGTGTGTGTGTGTGTGTGTGTGTGTGTGTGTGTGTGTGTGTGTGTGTGTGTGTGTTTGTACTTGGCGCCTTAGAGGGTTTGAGAATTGTATATTCATTGGAATTGTCTGTGTTTTCCCCACGCCCGATCCCACACCATCCCGTCGAATCGCCCCGGATCCCTTTTCTTGCCGAGTCTTGTTATTTCTGGTTAATAATAAAAACAAATAAACATCATCAACTCAGTGAAAAGTGACTCATGCCACCTTCCTCGTCCCGTTTGCGGAAGAGCGATTAGAACCGCCATGTTTGGGTTATAAAAAATAAACCGCCTCCATCGTTTCGGCTCATTCTACGTTAGCGGGACTGTTCAAGTCCCGTGGACGTCACATTGGTGTCAGGGTGTTGGATGTTCGAACCCCTCTAAATTATATTTGGTATCGGGAGAATATACCAAGATTAAAATCTCGCCACGAATTGGAATATAAAATTACTACAGGAAAGCGCGTGAGCGCGGGAAAATTTTGGCGGGATTTTTCAAATTAAATTTAATTGGCGGCAAACGGGACTTCTGCACCATGGCGGATGTGCAAATGTTTGAGGAGGAAGGCCACGTGTCTGGCAGCGAGTCGGGGGAAGAAGGGAGAGACGGGGGTAGGATCGGAACCTCCCCCATTCCGAGCGTGGACCGTGCTTCATCGCACGTAACGGAGCCGGCAGCGCCGGAAACCGGCACGATGACGATCTGGACAATGTTGGAACGTTTAATGAGTGCAATTACAGCACAGGGGGCAAAAATGACGGCACAGGGGGCACAAATGGCAGAAATGACGGCACAGGGGGCAGAAATGACAGATCAATTGGGGGTAATGGGGCAACAGTTGGGTGCACGGATTGATTTAATGAGGGATGAATTGGGGGAAAAGATGGAGAAAATGAAAACTGAGATGCAGGAGTGTGTGGATGTTAAATTGGGAGAAATACAAAGTAAATTCGATGATAGATTGGAGGAAACAAAGATAGAAATTACATTGGAGGGGGAAAATATATGAAAAAAATTGGTAGATAAAATTGATGCAACGAACATTCGGGTTGATAAAGTGGATGAAAGCCTGGAACGTCATCGTGTCTGTGTGGATGCTCGTATGCAGCTGCAAGTAGAAGAGTGGGGAGAGCTGAGGAAGCAAGGGATGAATTTGGCGGAGGAGGTAAAAGGATTGGAGGCTCGTTTGGACGAACAAGATAAAATTATGAGCCAAGATGAAGTCTTGGATAAAGGCCTGGTAGAGCTGTCTTTTGTAAGTAGAGTGTCCGGGTTGGTTGAGGAGCAGCTACAAACTCGCGACGGAGCCTTGGAGGAGGTTGTGCGGGCCCAGAAGATCCTGCGGGAAGAGGTGAATCGGTCCATTCAACGTTTGGAACAGGAGGCAAAATTGACCCATGAGACCCTCACCACAAAATATCTTTGGCCACAGTGGGCTCCGAAATTGGATACGCAGCCACAAGGGTGTTTGATCCCTGGGCTAGATTCGGACAAGGGAGAAACTGAGAAGCGGGCCACCGTAAAAGTGATCCCCCTGGTAAATTTTGACGGGACAGGGAGCGTTGAAGCTTTTCTGACGCAATTTGAGTGCATTTCCCAACTAAACGGATGGAATGAGCAGGAACGTACAGGGAATTTGGTAGCAACGTTGCGGGGACCAGCCGCAGATGTGTTAAACGTGATCGCGGAGAGGATGTTGACCAGCTCCCACATTTGCGAGGCGTTGAGCCGTCGGTTTGGGTTCGCGGCAAACTGTGATCTGGTGCGGGCCCAGCTCCAGCACCACAGATTAAAGCCGGGTGAGACAGTGCAGGAGCTGGCACAGGACATTTACCAATCAGTCAGGATCGCGTATCGGGACCTTACAGTGGAGGCATGGGACAGACTGGCACGAGAGAAATTTTTAGCTGCTCTTCCTGACCCTGAGGTCCGAGCGCTAGTGGAGTTACAGGATCCACCCACCGTTCACCAAGCGGCCGAGTGCGCGGCCAGGCTGGCCTCGTGGAGTCGGCCGGGTCGGGTTCCAGAGAGGCCATCAGTGACGATCCGACAGGCGGAGATCCAGGATCAGGGAGGGGGGCTGGGAGAAATTGGCATTACCCAAATCTTTCAGGAAATTTGCCAGAAACTGTCAAGTTTGATAAAGGGTAATCCGGTAGTTAGTGCGCCAAAGTGGCGGGGTCCAGCCCAGCCAATAGAGAAATTCAATTATGGCCGAGGGGGCCCGGAACCGGAAGAGACATTTCACCGATACTGACGGGGGCCTTTTATGGGGAGTTGTTTCCGGTGCGGGCGAAGAGGACACGTGCAACGATATTGCCGGTACCCGGCGATGGAGGGACCCTCCAATAGACTTTTAGACTCGGAGAGGGTGAAT